>NW_026781293.1:300000-419000 GCF_030144855.1 Hypanus sabinus
TAGTGGATAGTGGATAGTGTGGAAAGTGTTAGCACTTACAGCGGGCACCGAAAGCATGCAAAACCAGGCTGAGGGGTCGCAATTGGAGTTCAACCCCGATAAGTTTGAAGTTGTTCATTTTGTTTGGTCAAATGTGATAGCAGAATATAGCATTAATGGTAAGGCTCATGGCAGTGTGGAGGATCCGTGGGATCTTGGGGTCCGAGTCCATAGGACACTCAAAGCTGCGACGCAGGTTGACTCTCTGTTTAAGACTATGTATATTGCATTGACCTTTATTAATCGTGGGAATGCGTTTAGAAGCGAGAGGTAATGTTGCAGCCATACAGGACCCTGGTCACACACCACTGTGCTCAATTCTGGTCACCTTACTACAGGAAGAATGTGGAAACCTTCGAAAGAGTGCAAAGGAGGTTTACAAGGATGTTGCCTAGATTGGGGAGCATGCCTTATGAGAATAGGTGGAGTGAACTCGGCCATTCCTTCTTGGAGTGATGGAGGATAAGAGGTAACCTGATAGAGGTGTATAAGATTATAAGAGGCATAGGTCGTGTTCAAGGGTTCAATGTCCATTTGGCAATCAGATGGCAGAGGGGAAGAAACTGTTTCTGAATCACTGAGTGTGTGCCTTCAGCCTTCTGTACCTCGCTATCTGATGGTAAAATTGAGAAAAGGGCAGCCCTGGGTGCTGGAGTTCCTTAACAATGGACGCTGCCTTCTGAGACACTGCTTCTAATCCTCTGGTAATCATATAAACATCTATCCAGAGAAAACAACATGAGATTGTCCAACCTCCCGTTACAGCTCATGCCCTCTAATCCAGACACTATCCTGGTAAACCTCTTCTGCGCTCTCTCCAAAGCCCCGACATCCTTCCGTGAATGGGGGCGACCAGAACTGTATGAAACACTCCAGATGTGCTCTAACTAGTTTTATAAAGCTGCAACACAACTTCCCGACTTTTGAACTCAGTGCTTCAACTAATAAAGACAACCATGCCATTTGCCTTCTTAACCACCCGATCAATCTGTGCAGTCTCTTTCAGGGAGCGATGAACTTGGAGTCTAAGATCCCTCTGATCATCGACACTGTTCAGGGTTTTGCATTTTACAGTGTACTGTCATACATTTAACCTACCGAGCTGCCAAGATGATCATCACGAATCAAATCTCACTGAGATTTCTCAGGTCCTGTTGAATCTATTGCCAAGTGCACAAGTACGGGAAGGTACAGGTACAAAGAAACACTGACTTGTGGCAGCATCACAGGCAAGTACATTCAGAAAACACACGGAACGTAAATTGTACAATTCTCTGTCAGTAACAATATGGAAGCATGTTTTACTTCATCCTGCTAATAGGACCAGAACAGGGGCTGAGCGGCGGCTCATCTCAGACGGTTCGGTGAGAAGGTCTCACAACCCGGACCGACCCCGGCAGATTCTGTGAAGGAAGCGAGGCGAGGCCGCCAGTTCGGGAAAGTTCATCCCCTCCCCCATCAGGTTGCACCGATCACCTTGTGTTTCTCTCTCCCTCCCCACCCCCACCTTTTATTCTCCAGTCCAGCCGAAGGGTTTCGGCTGCTAATGCCGACTGTATTCTTCCCCTAGATGCTGCCCGGCCTGCTGAGTTCCTCCAGCATTTTGTGCGCTTTGCTCCCATTCCCAACATCTGCAGGCTTTATCTTGCTTGAGTTCTGGAAAGTTAACTCACTACCCACCGTCAGACCTCCCCGCTCGGAACCGGCTTCAATACTCACCGAAGGAAAATTGTTGGTGTTGCCCCACAGAGAATAATCCGCCTCCGGCTCCCCGTCCAAAGGGGCGAGAACCCCCTCCCAATCCCGAACACACCGCCAACCAACTTTCACAAAGAACGAAAAAACAACACTGCCTTTCCCGGGACTGTGAGCATGCGCATTGTGCTCATTGCGTCACGGGCATTGGGCGGAGCATCGGAATCAAACCCGCAGATGCCACCGATCTGCGGTGAAACAGGATCACGTGACTCGGTGACTGTTTCTTCCCCCTTCACATATTGCCCTACCCACCGCCGCATTTCCCAAAATATTTCATTATTTCCCTATATTATTTCCATTAGACAAGTATTTAGTTTTTCCCTCCATATCTTCCCCGATCCCTTTTCAGCCACCCCCAGGTCATAGAGTTCTCAGAGTTATAATTTCGATTCCCATCCCGTCCCGACACACAATTCAGAACCACCCCGGAAATGTGCGGGTTTCATTTAAATCAGTCTATGTTCATAAACAGTTATTTCTATTTACATTCCTCTGGCTTCATTGGACAGGAACACTGAAACATCAAGTGAGAAACAGCAGGATGTGGCCACTCAGCCCCTCTAACCGTCAGCAAGATGGCGGCTGCTCTTCCATCTCAGCCACATGTTTCTGCCCGATCGTCATTTCCTCGATCCCTTCGGTCTCCACACATCTGCCGGCCTCTTTTGTACGTGAGGACGATCACTGAGTCTCCACCGCTCTCTGTGGTGGGGATTGTTGTGGTTACATGATATGAACAGGAGACGCAGACAATTCTTCGAGAAGTTTAAACCTTTATTTGAAAACAAAGGCTGAGGCAATCAATGATCTTGTCACCGAAAGCCCGCCGAGCTCCGGTGTACAGCATTCTTTATAGTAATTTCTTATCTCAGTTACATTTCGGTTTCATCACCATACCCAATCAATTTTTAGTTGCATATCATCTATACATGAACTAATCAAACGCTCTTGCCCAGCTCTCGGTGCGCCACCAGTATTTCTTTCCAGTTCACATCTTGTGCCTCATTCCTGGCCACGGTTGTTTCTCAGTCAGCCTCCCTTAACCTCCCTCACATTTCCTGCTCATACCATCCTCCCTGTTATCTCTTCAGAAGCCATGCTGTTGGATATATGTACATTTCTGCTCATTAGTGTTGCTAATGCGAAACAGGTGTTCTTTAACTGCCACAGTAAGTAGCTAAGAGAATACAAGGTATCTGGTAAAAAATACACAGCAAAATGTGTCTAGTAAAATAATACATAGTAATATTCGGTACACAAGGGTGATTACATTGTATAGTAAATAGCTACTACATAGTGATTATATTTCAGGTATATATTGTGATTATGTCAGGTATATTTCTCAATAGGATTTGCAGACATTCACCACCCTCGGAGTGGAGACATTTCCCCTCATCTCAGTCCCGGACAGTCCATCCCTGTTTCAGAGACTGGGATCCCTGGTTCAACCGGTAATGATGTTGTGCATTTCAATGTGTTCTCCTCTCAGTCCTCGATTCTCTAAATGAAAGGGTTATCACATTTGATCTTTCTTCGTATGATGACCCCACCACTGCAGGGATCAGTCTGGTGAATCTTCATTGCCCTCTCTATAACAAATACTCTCTAACCTCTTTGTTAATCCTCTATGGAATTAATTTCCATCCTCTGCAGTCCCGTGTTGCCCCAACCCCTCACCTCCCACCCCTGTCACTATTTCCACCTTCCCACCTCCTCCCTCACCTGGATCCCCCTCACTCCCCAGCTCTTGCCCAATCCCCACCCCTCACCTCTTTTCTCTGACTATTTCCCGTCCACTCTCACTTCAGAGGGAGGGTCTCGGCCCGAAATGTTGACGGTCCATTTCCCTCCACAGATGCTGTCCGACCCACTGAGTTCCTCCGGCAGTTTGTTCTTTGGTCTGTATAACCCGTGTTAGTATGGGGAGCGGGATGTTACACCATATTCCAGGTACAATCTCAACAAAGCACAAATAATTGTCACTTTGTCCTGACCATCAGCCCCGCTTGGAGGGCAACAGTCGGCTGGTGTTTGCCCCCAAAGTGGTGAATCCCTTGGGCTCAGACATTTCAACAGATGAGCCCTCCACGTCCGCACCGGGACAAACATCCTGTCCGCCCCCTCTCTCAGCATCTTCATCCTTTCAATAAAATCCCCCCCTCCCTCCCTCCGCGTGGGTGACGTAAGGCACCGCGCACCTGAGGGCAGATCCCGCTGTGGGGAGCCCGTGTGTGACGTCAGACGCGTGTGGGGTGTGTCCGACGTCACCTGCGGAAGAGCGCTCGTATTTAAAGCACATTAATGGACGTTTCTTATGATTTCGGTGGGACAACATTAATCACGGGTTTCATCACTGAATCCAGGGTTGTGGGATATAAAGTCCCCTGTTATGTGTCCGGCTGTGCCGTGTTGTTGGTGGAGTGGGCAGCGTGGTGTTTGTCCCGATTCGGGTCACAACACCTGAATTGCCAACGGGGTCCACACACAGTGTATTAGTCAACAGAAAACCTCTCGTCCGTGCAGTCTTTGTCTCCTGGTAAACTCAACACCCTGACAGTGTGGACCATAGATACTCCTTCCTCTCAGAGTCAGGGGATCATTCAGACAGCTGATCGCTGACAGGAATTATATTTATTGGTCATTAAAGATCACCCAGATTCGTTTGGACGGATTTGATGTGGAGTTCGGGGTGTCACAGTGAAAGGGCCGGACGGCCGAACTCTCTCCGTTGTCCAAGCATCCTTCCAGCTGAGGCGACACTTCACCTGTGAATCTTCCGGGGTCGCCCATTGTGTCCGCTGCTCCCGATGCGGCCGCCTCGACACTGGTGACACCGGCTCCTCCGCAGTTGTGCGGGGTAGGTTTTTTTATGGGGGCGGGGGATCGATGATAATATTCCCTTTTGTGCGGGAGGGGTGGGTCTGGGGGTTGATGATCGCAATGCCGTTTTTTTATGCGGGGGGTGGGATAAGTGTGTGATTTTTCTCTCTGATAGATGCTGCCCGGCCTGCTGAGTTCCGCCAGCATTTTGTTTGTGTTGCTCTGAATTTCCAGCATCACGACTTTGTCGTGTTTGTGACTTAACTCTCCGTTGTCCCTCCCGCCTCCGACCACGGCTGGTGCTGAAGAAGGGTCTGATTTTGGGTTTGTGGAAATCGGGGCCGGTTGGCGTGGAATTTCAACTTTGTGGGCCGAAGGGCCTGTATTGTGCTGTCGGTTTTCCATGTTTCTATGAAAAGTGTCGGGAACGAGCTCTGCCGGACGGCTGGAGGCTCCGGGCTCCCCCGATCCCGCAGCCCCGGTTTTAGCTTTGCACCCGAGTCCGAGCTGTGGGATCAGTTAGTTGTGGTTCCCGGGCTTGGAGGGGGATTGGGGTGAAGGGGATCTGTCTGTGTGTGCGTGGGTAGAGGTTGTGTGTGTACTTGGCCGTGGGGTGAGTGCATGGAAGGTGTGGGACGGGGGTGAGTGGGGTTGCTGTTGTGAGAAAGTGGGATGATCGAACGTTCCGTGACCCGGATCAAATAAAGTTGTAAACTGGGGAGGATCTGTTCCGTTGTATCGGACGCTCGCGTGTCCTTTCAGGAAGCAGCAATTCTCTCTTCAAACGAATCGCTGTTTAATCTTGCTGTTAACATTGTGTTTGTTACAAATCCCCAGTGTCTGGAAGAGCTGTCATCGTCATGGGCTGTTGGTACAGATTGGGATGGCGGTGGGGTGTCAGTGACCTCTGTATCAGAGAACAACACAGGTTTCTACATCCTCCTGTGAGATATAAATGTCCTCACAGTGGATTCGGATCAGCTGGCATATCTGGAGTTTTCTAAAGGGAAAGGGAATAGCGAAGGGGCTGAGGAGAGAGAGTTTTAATCAGCAAACCGTCGTCCGCGGTGGAGGGATACAGGAGCTGTCTGATAGATCGTTTTACAGTAATTGTGTTTTTATATAATCTCACAGACGGTGACTGAGGAAGAAGCTTGCTGATGGAGGATACCCGGAGGTGAGCAGGTCAGACACGGTATCAGGAGAGTGACAGAGATGTGATTTCCCGTGTCACGGGTACAGACTGCCGTCTCAAATGAGGGATTTGTTTGGTGATGCAGCTTCCCTGGAGGTGGAGGAAAGAGGACACACCAACAGGTGGAACCAGCTGTGGGAAGACACGGTTTGTCAGGTCTGACGACGAGCTGAATGTACCATAACCTTCAGACTGAATCAGAAAACCATTCTGAGGGTATTTGAAATGTCAGAAGCAGGGGAGATGTGATCACTTGTGAAGACCGCAGGGGTTGTGTCTCCATCAGACCAACAGTGAGATAGTTCAAGGTACAATGTGCAGGGGTGAAATCACAGTGTTTGGGGCCGGATTTAATCACTGATTCTGACACAGTGAGAGGATTAGTTTTGCTGTCAGGCAGCAACAGTAATGGCAGAAGACATAGGAACTTCATCAATTGCCAGTTGTTTAGCAGAAGTGATCAATCTCGATGTTACCTTGACAGAAAAAGATACTCACAGTGGTGAGAAAGGGGTGCAGTCTGGCTCATTTCAGGTTGGAGGGGGGTGTGGAGGTTTAAAATCAATGCCTCGCGGTGCCACCATCGTTAATTTAGCATGTCCGGAGTGGTGGATCACACAGCACGGGAACAGGCCTCTGGCCGGCCATACCTGTTCTGACCATCCACTCACTGTCTACACTGGTCCCATTTATCAGCACTTGGTTCATAGCCGACTGTATCTCGGCAGTTTCAATGCTCATCCTCTTCGTAAATGTTGTGAAGGGACCTGCCTCCACCACCACCTCGGGCAGTGAGTTCCAGATTTCAGCTACCCTCTGAGTGAGAAATCTTCTCCTCAGATCCCTCTAAACCTCTTCATCCTCTGCTTAAATCTGTGCCCTCTGATCGGTGACACCTCTGTCCCAGGATCGTGGCCAATGTGGGCATCAGTGAGGCCTTTGATAAGGTTCACATGGTAAGTTGCTGAGGAAAGTCAGACCACATGGGATCCAGGGAAGCTGGATAACTGGATGCACAGTTGTCTTGATGGTAGGAAGCAGAGAGTGATGGTGGGAGGCTGTTTATTGGACTCGAGGCCCCTGCCTAGTGAGGCTCCCCAGGGTTACACCCCATTGCTCTCATTATTCATTGATATTTAATTATATTTGCATTTGCAGTTTGTTGAATTCTATGCTCCACTTGAACTTTCATTGATCCTGTTACTATTCTATAGATTTGCTAAGCATTCCAGTAGGAAAAACAATCTCAGGGTTGTACGTGGTGACATATATGTACTCTGATAATAACATTTACTTTGAACATCAACCATTATTGTCATCTAGATCAATAATTTGGTTAAGAATGTACAGGATATGGAGAGTAGGTTTGCAGCAAGTTCAATTACTATTTCTGAACGATATTCAGTGTAAACTTTCTGCTCTGAACTTTCCCTCTCTGCATTTGACCACCCCCTCCCCTTACATTCGTTCAGGGTGAACGTGAATTATTTTTGGGGAATCTGAAGGGGAATTCTTCACTTAGAGGTTGGTGAGAGTGTGGAATGAGCTGCCAGTGGAAGTGGAGGATGTGGGTTTGATTTAGACACTAAAAAGGAATTTGTGTGAGGACGTGGATGGGAGGTGTATGGAGGCTCTGCTGCAGGTAGCTGGAACTGGGCAGCAACAACAAAAACAGGTCGGCATGGACTAGAAAGGCCGAGCGGCCTGTTTCTGAGCTGCTGCTCTCTGTGACTCTAATAATATTCTGATTTGTAATTTCCATAGTCAGTACTTTGCTACTTATGACTGAACACAGACATTTACCCAAACAAGAACCGAAAGACTCTTGGCTTGCTACAGAAAGTGTTTACAAGCTGGGATACTTGCCAAAGGGGGTGTTACTCAGTACTGACAATGCAGGGTACACAAACTTTTGCTTCTGGCCTTTTTTCTTGTTTATTATTTTGAGATTGTAAAAGATGGAACTAAAAATGTAATCTTGCTTAAAATATTAAAGAAATGTGTCATCTTTAACTTTATGCCTTTTGTAATCAGGTCATCTTTTACTCGCTTAGCTATTCACAGGAATAGAAATTTTGACCGGGGTGCCCAAACTTGTATGCCACTGTATATATCCTGTGCCTTCCAAATTGCTTCCAGAAATTCCAGCCATTGCTGTTCTGTTTTCGTCCCTGCCCATGTTCTTTTAAAATCAATTTTGACCAATTTTTAATCTCATGCCTCTCTAATACTCTTTATTCCATATCTGACTTTAGCTTCTCCTTCTCTAATGTCGGGGTGAATTTGATCATATTAAGAGCACTTACCCCTAAGGGTTCTTTGGACTTAAGTGACCTAATTAATTCCAGTTCATTACAATGATCCAGTATATCTGATCCCCAAGCGGGCTCAACCACGAGCTGCTCTAAAAAACCATCTCGTAGGCATTCCAGGAATTCCTCCTCTTGAGACCAATACCATCCTAAGTTTTGCTAATCACCTGAATGACAATCCCCCATGACTCTGGTAACATCGCCCGTATGGCACACATTTTCTATTTCCCATTGTAATTTGTGGACCTCATTCTTACTATTGTTTGGAAGTCTCTGCACAATTCCCATCAGGGTTTTTCATAACATTTGCTGTTCCTTAATGCTACCCACAGATTCTACACCTTTCAACCCTTTACTTCCTCTTGCTAATGATTTTATTTAATATTTCACCAACAGAGCCACACAACCCCACTACTCGCTTGTTCTTGGCTTGTTCTTTCAAGAAACATAAGTATCTGGGAAACAAGAGGACCTGCAGATGCTAGAAATCTAGAGAACTACACACAAAGTGCTGGAGGAGCTCAGCATGTCAGGCAGCATCTATGGATGGGAATCAACATTTCGGGTCAAGACCCTTCACCGGGACTCTTGATAGCCACGTATCTGGAATATCAACAACCAAAGAAAATAGAAAGTAGTGCGGAATAGGGAAAACCTTTGACAAAATTTAGTCCAAGGCTTTAAAAAAAACTACCAAATAGAGCTCAATAATTAACAAATACAATACAGGCAATAAACATTTTCATCAATACCGACATTGAATTTTTTTAAATAAAAATATCATTGTCCCATTTCAATCAGTAAAAATTAGAATGATAAACAAGAACTTAAGAAAGCTTTAGAAAAGACCATTTACACTCAAACCCACTTAGATTAACACTACCTTGGACAGGAGCAGGAAGAGAAATAACACACATGAAATAAAACGAAATCACACAACAGTCAGATTAAACTTCTAGTTATATGTATTTTCATCAAAAATGAACTGGATTCAGCACTCCATGTGTGTATATGCAATCGTGATAAGAAATACAGAGCAGAAAACTTAAATGAGAGGTCAACTCAGAAAAATGAATCATCACTCTGGAAGAAAACATGAACCAGTGGAATGAGCATGACCCCTCCACGGGAGACATCCCAACGATCTGAGCAGACTAGATGGTGACAAGGAAGCACCGAGCACCTGACTGAGAGTTGGAGATCTCTTCCCAGAAACAGAGGAGTTCCTTGCGGAAATACAGGACAAGGTGTTTAAGAAAAAGAAAAAAATCTGAAATACATGCAATACAAGCAAACAAGACACTAAACGCAGAAAATGCCACGAGAATCCAGACACAATCCAACACATTCCAGGATCCTGCAGTAGTTGAACTCAATCTGATTACTTATGCAGGTAAAATCAAGTGGCAAAAATCATTCACCAAAATCTTGCTTTAAAACACAAACTGATGAATGACCACGGTAACTTCATTAAGGCACAATGACTTCAAGCCTGATTCAGTTAAGGACATAATCTCACAATTTATATGACAATCAATACATTGTTTCAGATAGGATCATCTCAAATAACCATTCAGATATAATATTACAGGATAAACAAGCAGTAGGTATAACCATTCTCAACACACACATGTGCCTCGACCAATGGGGCCCCTCACCACAGGCATTTTTCGTCAGTCAGGTAACCAAGTTATTTCGTCTGCCAATTAGCGCCCAAATGTTGCTACTCTGTCATCCATTGCCACGCCCCACTGTTGAGTCCTTTTTCCTCATCATACGTTCTTAGTCCATCCATCGCCCAGAGTCCCAAACTCTGCCCTGTGCAGACCCACCTCTGGTTTCTGACCCTGCTCCTTCGAACATCCAACTTATGGGTTCCCATTCCAATTTAAGTCTTTAGAGGACAGTGGCGTTTCCAACAACCCTTTAAAAGCAGGGAAAATGAGTCATAATGTGGAAATGAGTTGTGATTAAGGAGGTTAACGAACAATGTCATTCTTCATCAGCCCAGAGATTAGAACTGCAGTCATCTCGACTTCCTCAGTCTGCAGAGAATTCAAGGGAAACAACAGGGGAGGATTCAGATGGACGGATGTGGAACAGATTCACTGGCCGGGTTCAGCAGGCCTGAGTACACCAGTTGTGTTATAAATTCACTAAGTACCAAACACAGAGTTTTTTTATTAGTTTTTTTATACATTTTCTACATAGCTACAGATAAAAAAAAAGCCCGGATCAAAATGAAGAACATTGATACAGTGCAAAAATAAACATACAATAATAATATGATACGAAGAAAGATAATTGAGAAAGCAGCCAAATTGAAGACATGTAAAATTAGTGTCCTCCCCAAGCCCCGCAACAAAAAAAAAAACTCCAGACCAACCACAACACAATATAGAGAATATAAATCAGGACAATCAAACCCCCGAACTGTGAATACACTTAGCAATAGAAGGTTTTAATGCCTACTACCAAAAAAAAGGAGCTGAAAGCAAGGGACGGAAAAAAAACCTTAGTCAAGAGGAAGGTTATGAAAGTACTCAATAAAAGGTCCCCAGACCTTATGGAACTTCAAATCCGAATTAAGGACTGAATAATGAATTTTTTCAAGGTCTAAGCAGGCCATGATATCGTTAAGCCATTGAGCATGTGTGGGCGGGGCAACATCTCTCCATCTAAGGAAGATTAAACGCCTAGCCAGGAGAGAGGCAAAAGATAATATTCGACACTTCGTCAAACTCAGACGTAAATCTGTCTCACCCCCGAAACCAAACAAAGCAATTAAAGGGTTAGGTTCTAGGTGGTGATTCAGAATATACGATAACGTTATGAAGACATCTTTCCAAAATTTCTCCAAGCTAGGACAAAGCCATTACATATGAATGAGAGAGGCCTCGCCCCTTTTGCATTTATCACAAAGCGGACTGATGTTACAGTAAAACCGAGATCATTTGGATTTAGACATATGGGCTCTATGAACAATCTTAAACTATAAAAGGCAATGGCGAGCACACAGCGAGGTTGGGTTAACCGATTTGAGAATCGAGTTCCAAGTCTCATCGGATAAAGAGGTATTTAAATCATCCTCCCATGCCATTTTAAGTTTATCCACAAGGGCACGTCGTAGGGCTGCTAATTTATCACGAATAAATGATATTAAAACTTTACCTAGTGGATTAATAGAAAGAAATAAGTCCATAACATATTTCTCAGGCATTTCAGGGAAGTTAGGGATTAAAGGAGTAATAAAGTGTCTAATTTGGAGATATCTAAAAAAATGAGCATTAGGCAGATTAAACTTAGCAGAGAGCTGTTGAAAAGAGGCAAAGCGATTATCAATAAAAAAATCTTCAAAATGTCTAATGCCCTTCCTATACCAATCATGGAAGTCTGAGTCATATGCAGTAGGTAAAAAAAAAAGGTGATTATGTAAGATAGGGCTAGAAAAGGAAATACCATGGAACCCATAAAGTTTCCTAAACTGAGCCCATATACGCAAAGTGTGTCTGACAAGAGGATTAACTATTAATCTGGACAAACTACTAGGGATTACGGTGCCGAGAAGTGCAGAGATAGATAATTCTTTAGTGGAGCTCAACTCCATTGCCACCTATTTAGGGCACTCGGGTTGGCCATGGAAAAAAGACCAGAAGGTAGCACAACATATATTGGCTGCCCAATAATATAAACAAAAGTTAGGTAAAGCCATGCCACCATCTTCTTTAGATTTTTGGAGATAAACTTTGTTAATTCTAGAGCGCTTATTCTTCCACAGATATGACAAAATAACAGAGTCTAAGGAATCAAATAAGGATTTAGGAATAAAAATTGGGATTGATTGAAATAAATATAAAAGTTTAGGGAGAACATACATTTTAACAACATTAATACGACCTACCAAAGACATAGATAGAGGTGACCAATGTAACAGACTCTGTTTTATAGTATATGAAAGATTGGCAAAATTTTCACGAAAGAGATCTTTAAACTTCCTTGTGAATATAATCCCAAGATAAGTAAATTGATCGTGGACTACTTTAAAGGGGAGATCACGAAATGTTAATTCTTGTGCTTTTTTATTAATTGGGGAAAGTTCGCTCTTATGTAAATTAAGTTTATATCCAGAGAACTGGCTAAACTGGTCAAGAAGTGAAAACATTGGAGGTAAGGATGTAGACCGATTTGAAAGAAAAAGTAATAAGTCATCAACATAAAGAGAAACTTTATGCTCAACACCCCATCTCCAAATCCCGGTCAGTTCAGGACAATTTCGAAAAGCTATCGCCAAAGGTTCTATAGCCAATTCAAAGAGAAAGGGACTTAAAGGGCATCCATCCCTGACGGGTGCCACGTTTGAGGTTAAATAACTGGGATTTCTGAGATTTAGTTAAAACAGAGGCAGTCGGACACAAATACAGCAATTTGATCCAAGAGATAAAACTTTGACCGAAGTCAAATTTTTTCTAAAACTGCAAAATGGTAGTTCCACTCTATACGATCAAATGCTTTCTCCGCATCAAGGGAAATAACACATTCAGGAATCCCAGTTGGAGGTGAATATAAAATGTTAAATAAACGCCGAATGTTAAAAAAAAAGGAAGACGGTTTTTAATAAAACCAGTTTGATCATCAGAAACAATAGAGGGAATAACAGTTTCTAATCTATGCCAAAACTTTGGCCAAGATTTTAACATCAACATTAAGCAATGAAATCGGCCTATACGAGGAACACTCTGTTGTGTCTTTACCCTTTCTAAATAAAAGAATAATAGAAGCCTCATTGAAAGAGGGTGGCAATTTGCTGTAGTTAAACGAGTCAGATAATACTGAAAGTAACTGAGGGGAGAGAAGTGAAGAGAATGATTTATAAAATTCTATGGGGAACCCATCAGGTCCTGGAGATTTCCCTGAGGACAATGCAGAAATTGCAGAAGATATTTCTTCTAATGATATAGGTGCATTAAGTTTGGCTTTAAAATCGGATGAAAGTGAAGGAATATTCAGATTATTTAAAAAATGATCGATAGAGATATTGTCATTTAATGATTCAGAGGAATAAAGTCGAGAATAGAATTTTTTAAATGCGTCATTGATTTCTAAGTGATCCGATGTAAGGTCTCCATTCTCCTTCCGGATCTTTGTAATATGTTGCTTGGCTGTGGAATGCCTCAGCTGATTGGCTAGAAATTTACCAGATTTGTCACCATGAATATAAAAACGACTCTTACTTTCAAGAAGTTGGCGTTCGACAGATTGAGTGGACAGAAGATTAAATTTAGTTTGAAGTTCTACACGTTTCTTGTATAGTTCAAGATTCTTAGTTTGCGCATAGAGTTGATTCAACTCTTTAATCTGATTAATGAGGTCTAATCAATCTGCACAGGACTTTCTATTAAGAATTGCTGTATAGGAGATTATTTGACCCCTCAGATACGCTTTCATGGCATCCCAGACAATCTGGGATGACACTTCAGGTGATGTATTGGTGTTAAAATAAAAGGTTATCTGATCTTTGATAAATTTTAGAAAATCATCATCCAATAGTAAAGTCTTATCAAACCGCCAGTGTTTATTCCTCTGAGGAAGGCCAGGAAAATTTAAGGACAGAGTAATTGGGGCATGGTCAGAAATCAGTATACTCTGATAATCACAAGAATAGACAAATGGAATGAGTTGATTGTCGAGTAAGAAGTAGTCAATTCTAGTAAAGGTATGGTGAACATGTGAAAAAAAAGAATAATCTCTCTCAGTAGGATGAAGGAAACACCATGTATCAGAGATATCATAATTAGAGAGAAACGATTGAATAGCTGAGGCAGATTTAGTAGGTGGAAGACAGAGTTTAAAATAGAACTGGTTTATTTGTCTCAGATCCAGAATATTAAACTGCAGTTCCATTAAAGGTGAATGTGCAGCAGAAAAAAACTCCTCCAATGCCCAGTGACCATGGTGCAGAACTGGGTGTGGTGAGCAGCAGCAATAATTGCAGAGTTCAGCACCGACAGTCACTCCCAAAATTGCATTCAGCAATGGTGATAGACTAATATCCAGCATGCAGCTCATTGAAACTTTCTCCCCAGTTTGAACCCGGTAGTGTGTCACAAGTGTAACACACTGTAAGGATTCAATTGCTGATGTAATGGCCTCTCTGTAATGTTTCACTGCTGAGGTAAAGGTTTCTCTGCAGCAGCAATGTATAGGTTACAACTAGAGATGACAGGGTTTTGGAGTGCGAGGCTATCCAATGACAGAAATGTTCTTCCTTGTGAGTCTGGAAGAGAGATTTTCATGGCCTTTTGCTGGGGAGAGATGAGAAGACTTGAATGGAGAGAGTGGGCCCTTTTTCTTTTTTTTTTTGTTTTCTTTACTGACCCTTTATTCAAAGTAAGAATTATAAATCTTAATAGTGTAATCACATATTATGTACCATTTGTTACTTCAGGTTTCACACAGACGCAAACCTATAAAACTACCAGCAACAATTGAACACACTTGGGAGTAGGGTTTTGCAGTGAACAAACACTATTTTAGTGGTAACTACTAATAATAGTGAACTTAAACCAGATAATCCAAGGGTTAGCAATGTTATGCATATATAGGTGTAAATACAGGTTTCCCCCTGTATCTAAAGGTAGAGCGTTCCTATGAAACCATTTGTAAGCCGAAATGTCATGAAGCGAAGAAGCAATCACCATTAATTTAAATGGGAAAAGATTGTGGATGTTCCCAGGCCCAAAGAATAACCCACCAAATCATACCAAATAGCACATAAAACCTAAAATAACACTAACCTATAGTAAAAGTAGGAATGATAAGTATACACACTATATAAAGTAGAAATATTGTATGTACGGTGTAGTTTCACTGAAAATCCAGAAGATAGTGAACTGAAATTGATTTGGAGAGAAAAAAAAATCGGCACGTGCACGCATGCATACACAACTGCCGCACAAGGCTTCACGGTCACGGTAGTCTTTCTCGGGGTAAACTCACATATAAAGCTGGCATCATCTTTATCGTAAAAGCGAAAATCCTATTTGGTTAGAAAAAACAGGTACTAACGTAGGTCTTTCATAACAATGAGCTGTTGTAAAGCAAACGTCCGAAAAACGGGAGCCACCTGTATATAAAATCCAAAACCTAGGTGGTAAACGATATAGTCAATAGACAATAGGAAATAGGTGCAGAAGTAGACCATTCTGCCCCTCGGGTCTTCACCGCCAGTCTTACGATGATGTGGTAGATTCAATTTAGTTCACAAGATTGGACGGGGATGGAGGGAGGGAAGGAGAGGGCGAGGGTGAGGGAGATGTAATCCAAGTAAACAGGTGTTGTCGACCTGTTCCAATGCCCATCAAATCTTCCAAGTTAGCCAGACGTGACCAACTCAAGAGCACCTTCTTCAAGAGAAAGTCTCCCAACCCAGGCAAGGGTTAGACTCACCGGTAGATCCCACAGGGTCGCTCTTACACGCACTAACAGCCACAGATCGATTCTTCTTTATCAATCCTCAAATCCCACCCTTGTGGGTACAAGAATGTCCAACTAGCAGAAACTTTCATCACTAGCCTTTGAGCGTCTGCGTGTCCTGCGAGAAAAGCAGTTACGTGTGTTTAAATACCGTTGTGCTGAACACCAGCTGTCCATCACGTAGCTCCGCCCCCTCTCTCTGTAAGAAGTCGCTTGCTTGTTCTGTGTCGGTAGAGGATCATTCTGACCTTGCTTAACCACACAGAACATAAACATTAGCTGGTCACCATAGCAACCCAGCACTTCTGTAGAAATCCAACAGCGTGTCTAAAGTCAGTCTCGGTTCTCTTTGCATTTTAAAGAGACAGTTCACAGAAAGGGGACACATCACTCAGTATCCACCCAAACGAGATTATTCAGTTTGGCCAGACTGGGGTGGGCAGGCTATAACCCCCTCTGTTAAGCTGCCAGCAGAACTGAGAGCTACATAAGATTAGATGACTGAGTGAATCGCTTCCTACATTCACAGCCGGTGAATGGCCTCTCACACTGAGTGTGAACTCAGTGATGCACACTGGTTGATTTGGCTGAAAGAATCTTTTCCTAAAGTCTGAGCAGATCGTCTCTACCCAGTGTGAAGTCGCTGGTGTGCCTTTAGGATGGATGACTGAGTGAATCCTTTCCCACAGTCTGAGCAGGTGAACGGCCTCTCACCAGTGTGAACTCGCTGATGTATCTTCAGATGGGATGACGAAGCGAATCCCTTCCCGCAGTCTGAGCAGGTGATTGGCCACTCTCCGGTGTGAACTCCCTGGTGTGCCTTCAGTTGAGATAACTGAGTGAATCCTTTCCCACAGTCTGAGCAGGTGAATGGCTTCTCTCCAGTGTGAACTTGCTGATGTACCTTCAGATGGGATGAGCAAGTAAATCCCTTCCCACAGTCCGAGCAGGTGATTGCCCACTCTCCGGTGTGAACTCCCTGGTGTGCCTTCAGTTGAGATGTCTGAGTGAATCCTTTCCCACAGTCTGAGCAGGTGAACGGCCTCTCTCCAGTGTGAACTCGCTGATGTATCTTCAGATGGGATGACGAAGCAAATCCCTTCCCACAGTCTGAGCAGGTGAATGGCCTCTCTCCGGTGTGAACTCGCTGATGTACCTTAAGTTGAGGTAATTCGGAGAATCCCTTCCCGCAGTATGAGCAGGTGAATGGCCACTCTCCAGTGTGAACTGACTGGTGTCTCAGTAACTGATATGATGAAATGAATCCTTTCCCACAGTCTGAGCAGGTGAATGGCCTGCCCCAGTGTGAACTGACTGGTGTCTCAGTAACTGAGATGACTGAGTGAATCGTTTCCCACAGTCCGAGCAGGTGAATGGCCGCTCCCGAGTGTGAACTCGCTGGTGAGCCATTAGGTCAGATGACCGAGTGAATCCTTCCCCACAAATTCAGCAGTTGACCAGCCTCTGCCCAGGGTGAACTGACTGGTGTGTCCACAGGTGGGAAGACCAACTGAATCCCTTCTCACTCACAGGACAGGTGAATGGCCTTGCCCAGTGTGAGCTCGCTGATGTACCTTCAGTTGAGATGACCGAGTGAATCCATTCCCACTGTCTGAGCAGGAGAATGGGCTCCCCCCATGTAAACTAACGGGCATGCCAGTTGGTCAGATGATCGAGTGAATCCCTCCCGACAGTCTGAGCAGGAAGGATGATTGACTGAAACCCTTGCTCCACTTCTTAAATATCTGGACAGAGACAGCAAAACTGCTGTGTTGTGTTCGAGATTCCCATACTAAAATTCCTTGCCATTTTTAACCTGTAAAAAGATTTACAAAATCCATCAATGGATATAGGACAACATTTCAGATGAGATTACTTGAGTGTCAAGGTGGGAGCTGGCATCACACTGTTACAGTGAATTTTAACCCAAGTCAGAGAGAGAAATCACCTCCTGACTGGGCAGAGTGCTGGTATCTGGAAGACCATCAAACGCTCTGATGCTCTTCCTGTCTCTATAAGAATGGGGCAGTTCTGCCGTCTCCAATCTGTGACCTGGCTCAGTTTTACTCTCTCCATTGGTATTATTCTGTGTTCCCACTGAGCTGCATGGGTTCCTGGCCCCACAGTAACTGAAACACTCTCACGCAAATAGCCTGCAATCCATTCCATGCACCCACAACTCTCTGTGTAAATAAAGTTACCCCTGACATCCCCTCCATATCAACTTTCAAGCACCTTAAAACTATGCTCCCTCACATTAGCCATTTGAGCCCTGGGGTAAAAACCTCTGGCTATCCACACAATCAGTGTCCCTCATCATCCTATACATCTGAAAAAGGCTCTAAACATAAACAAAGATATTATACATTTCTTTGAGGATTTGTTGGGAATAGACAACATTATGGCAGTATAGATAGGGTACAGGTAAGCAGCTTTTTCCACTGAGGATGGGTGCGATGACAACCATAGGTCATGTGTAAGCGGGGAAGTGAAAATTTAATGGGAACATTTGGAAAAGCTCTTTACTGAAATGGTCGTGAGAGCGTGCAGTGAGATGCCAGCACAAGTGGTGAATATGAGTTTGGTTTCACCATTTAAAAGAAGTGTGGATGGGAGCCTGGATGGTAGGGGTATGGTGGGCGATGGTCCCGGTGCAGTTATTTGCATTAGACAGTTTAAATGTTTGTTTGGCATTGAATGGATTGGGCAAATAGCCTGTTTCCGTACTGAACTTCTCCATGTTTCTGTGACAGAGAAGCTGGCTAAACTTGCTTGGAAGGGAAAGATAGGAGTGACAACGGAGCAACAATGGCTGGAGTTTCTGGGAGCAATTCAGGAGCTGAGTGATCGATACATCCCAAAGAAGTGGAAGCTTTGTAAAGGCAGGAAGACACAGCTGTGGCTGAAATGAGAAGCCAAAGCCAACATAAAAGCCAAAGAGAGGGCAAACATTAGAGCAAAAACTATTGGAAGCTTTTAGAAACCAACAGACGACGACTAAAAATAAGTCCGATGAGCTCGGGGGTGGAATTATGATACTGTTGTCATTAATGAGTCTTGGTAGCACCCAACAGTCTGAGGCATTTAGAGGAACAAAATATCGGGGGCCTCAATATCTCTTGAAAACCAAGGCTCCCTGCACCAGTTACCTTTCAGCATACAAACTCTACACTCCCAAAAATGTCTCTTCTGAAGGCCTCCCACTTACCAAGTACTCCTTTGCCAGAAAACGGCCTATCCCAAACCACACTTGTCAGGTCCTTTTGACACCATCAAAACTGACCTTTAATCCCCTCTGTTCTGTTCCCCTAACTAACGAATCCCCTATCACCCGTTTGACTTTCCTCTGCCAGGTAATCCCTCCATCCCCAACAGTTTCTAAAGCGGCCCACCTGGCTGTTGTGTGGGATGGCAACAAGAGTACTCTGCGATGGCTATTTAACTTCATTCCCCTTCATGTCTCTCACCTAGTTTCCTGTCTCCTGCACCTTAGGTGTAACTCACCTCTCATGGGCAGGAACCAGATGGGCTGAGTGGCCTTTCCAGTGTACATTGTGAGTGTGGTACAGACAGTAAGTACCTGAGACATGGGATTTGATACAAAACTGTTTTATCTTTCACAGATCCACAGTATTAAACACCAGTCTAGTTTAACACTAACATCAGCAGAACCGACTCCTCCAATGCTCAGTGACCAGGGTTCAGTCCAGGGTGCAATGAGCAGCCACAAGAACTGCAGAATCTGACAGTAACAGTCCCTCGTGAACCTGCAGCTGCCTTCAGTTACTGTGATGGTTAAACATTTAACACAGATATGATTTGAACTTCCTCCCTGATGTAGGAGGGTTCATACCGAAGATGTAGGGGAGAAGGAAAACAAAAAGATAATAAAGTTGTGCGCACCGTTAGGGATAAGCAGAGAGGAAGAGGTGGAGAGTTTCTTAAATGCATTTATTTTAATGCTAGGAGCATTGTAAGAAAGGTGGATGAGGTTAGAGCATGGATTGATACCTGGAAATATGATGTTGTAGCTATTAGTGAAACATGTTTGCAGAAGGGGTGTGATTGGCAACTAAATATTCCTAGATTTCGTTGCTTCGGGTGTGATAGAATCAGAGGGGCAAGAGGGGAAGGCGTTGCATTGCTTGTCCAAGAAAATATCAGGGCGGTGTTTTCACTGGATAGATTAGAGGGCTCGTCCAGGGGGACTATTTGGGAGGAATTAAGGAATGGGAAAGGTGTAGTAACACTTATATGGGTGTATTATAGACCACCTAATGGGGAGCGAGAATTGGATGAGCAAATTTGTAAGGAGATAGTAGTTATTTGTAGTAAGCACAAGGTTGTGATTGTGGCAGATTTTAATTTTCCACACATAGACTGGGAAGCCCATTCTGTAAAACGGCTGCATGGTTTTGAGTTTGTAAAATGTGTGCAGGATAGTTGTTTGCAGCAATACATAGAGATACCAACTAGAGAAGTGGCAGTGTTGGATCTCCTGCTGGGAATGAGATAGCTCAGGTGACGGAGGTATGTGTTGGGGACCACATAGTGTCCAGTGATCACAATACCATTTGTTCCAAAATAAATATGGAGAAGGATAGGACTGGAACCAGGGTTGAGATTTTTGATTGGAGAAAGGCTAACTTTCAGGAGATGCAAAAAGATTTAGGAGTGGATTGGGACAATTTGTTAATGGGAAGGATATAATAGAGAAATGGAGGTCATTTAAAGGTGTATTTTTGAGGGTACAGAATCTTTATGTTCCTATTAGGTTGAAAGGAAAGGTTGAAAGTTCGAGAGGGCCATGGTTTTCAAGGGATATTGGAAACCTGGTTTGGAAAATGAGAGAGATCTATAATAAATATAGGCAGCATGGAGCAATTGTGGTGCTCGGGGAATATAAAGAATGTAAAAAGAATCTAATATAAAGAATGTAAAAATGTAAAAATAAATTAGAAAAGCTAAAAGAGGATATGAGGCTGCTTTGGCAAGTAAGGTGAAAATGAATCCAGAGGGTTTCTACAGTTATATTAATAGCAAAAGGATAATGAGGGACAAAATTGGTCCCTTAGAGAATCAGAGTGGACAGCTATGTGTGTAGCCAAAAGGAGTGGGGGAGGTTTTGAAAATTTTATTTTCATCAGTATTCACTTAGGAGAATTATATTGAATTGTGTAAGGTAAGGGAAACAAGTAGGGTAGTTATGGAAACTAAGATGATTAACGAAGAGGAAGTACTAAAGCTTTTAAAGAATATAAAAGTGGACAAGTCTCCGGTCCTGATAGGATATTTCCTAGAACCTTGAGGGAAGTTGGTGTAGAAATAGCAGGGACTCTGACAAAAATATTCCTAATGTCATTTGAAAGGGGGATGGTGCCAGAGAATTGGCGTATTGTTGTTCTATTGTTTAAAAAGGTATCTCAGAGTAAACCTAGCAATGATGGGCCTGTAAGTTTGACATCAGTGGTGGGTAAATTAATGGAAAATATTCTTAGATATGGTATATATAATTATCTGATTAGACAGGGTCTGTTTAGGAACAGTCAACATGGATTTGTGCGTGGAAGGTCATGTTTGATAAAACATATTGAACTTTTTGAAGTGGTTACTAGGAAAGTTGACAAGGATAAAGCAGTGGATGTTGTCTGTATGGACTTCAGTGAGGCCTTTGACATGATTCCACATGGAAGGTTAGTTAGGAAGGTTCAATCGTTAGGTATTAATTTTGAAGTAGTAAAATGGATTTATCAGTGGCTAGATGGGAGAGTAATGGTGGATAACTGTTTGTCCGGTTAGAGGCCGGTGACTAGTGGTGTGCCTCTGGGATCTGTACTGGGTCTAATGTTGTTTGTTATATACATTAATGATCTGGATGATGGGGCGGTAAATTGGATTAGAAAGTATGCAGATGATACTAAGATAGGTGGCGTTGTAGATAATGAAGCAGGTTTTTAAAGCTTGCAGAGAGAATTAAGCCAGTTAGAAGAGTGGACAGAAAGATGTCAGATGGAGGTTAATGCTGATGTGTGAGGTGCAACATTTTGGTAGGTCTAATCAAAATAGGACATACATAGTAAACAGTAAGACATTGAAGAATGCAGTAGAACAGAGTGATCTGTGGGGCATAGATAATAGAATGATGGTGAATAGTCCCCTGAAGGTGGAATCTCATGTGGATAGGGTTGTGAAGAAAGATTTTGGTATGCTGGCCTTTATAAATCAGAGCATTGAGTATAGCAGTTGGGATGTAATGTTAAAAATATACAAGGCATTGTTCAAGCCGAATTCAGAGTACTGTGTACAGTTCTGTTCACCGAATTATAGGAAAGGTGTCAATATAATAGAGTACAGAGAAAATTTACCAGAATGTTACGTGGGTTGCAGCACCTAAGTTACAGAGAAAAGTTGAACAAGTTAGGTCTTTATTCTTTGGAGCGTAGAAGTTTGAGTGGGGACTTGATAGAGGTATTTAAAAATATGATGGAGATAGATGAAGTTGATGCGGATAGACTTTTTCCATTGAGAGTCGGGGAGATTCAAACAAGAGGACATGATTTGAGAGTTAGGGGGCAAAAGTTTAGAGGTAACACAAGTGGGAACTTCTTTACTCAGAGAGTGGTAGCTGTGTGGGGGAGCTACCAGTAGAAGTGGTAGAAGCAGGTTCGATATTTTTTAAAAAATGGATAGGTATATGGACGGGAAAGGAATGGAGGGTTATGGGCTGAGTGCAGGTCGGTGGGATTAGGTGAGAGTAAGCTTTCAGCACGGACTAGAAGGGCCGAGATGGCCTGTTTCCATGCTGTAATTATTATATGGTTATATAATAACCATCCAGAAATTATATTACAGGATGAACAAGCAGGACTAACTCCCTCAAGAGATATAACCATTCCCAACACCCACATCTCCCTCGACCAATGGAGCACCTCACAACAGGTATTGTTTCTGTCATCAGTCAGACAACCTAATTATTTTCTGTCAATCAGCTTCAAAATGTTCTTATTTTGTTATTTGTTTCCACTTCCTGCTGCTGATTCCCTTCTCATAATACGTTCTTACCCCAACCATCTTCCAGAGCCACAAACTCTACCCTGTGCAGACCTGCCTCTGGCTTCTGACCATGATTCTTTGAACATCCAACTGATGGTTTCCGATTCTAATTCCAGTCTTTAAACGACACTGGTGTTTTCAACTATCCTTTGTTAGTAGGAAAAATGACCCATAAAAGGGAAATGAGTCGTGATTATTGAGGTTAACTACCAATGTCATTCTTCCTCATCCAGAGATCTGAGGGGTGAAGAACATGTCAGACAGAACTGCAGTCAGCTCAACTTCTTCAGTCCACAGAGAATTCAAGGGAAACCTCTTCACCCACAGAGTGGTGACTATTTGGAACCCATCACCACAGGGAGAGCGAGAGGTGAATAACAGGGGATGATTTAAAAGGACTGTCGTGGAATTGAATCTCAGCAAAGTCCAGGCGGCCTGAGTTGACTCTCTACTGTGCACTACGTGTGTTATAATTTCACTAAGTACCAGAGACAGAGTTTAAAATAGAACTGATTTATTTGTCACAGATGCAGAATATTAAACTCCAGTCCTATTAAAGGTGAATGTGCGGCAGAAGAAACTCCTCCCATGCCCAGTGACCAGGGTGCAGAACTGGGTGTGGTGAGCAGCAGCAATGATTGCAGAGTTCAGCACCGACAGTCAGTCTCGAAATTGCATTCAGCAACGGTGATGGACACACATCCAGTGAACAGTCTCTCCAGTGTGAACTCAATGATGCACATTTGGTTGATTTGACTGAGAGAATCTCTTCCCAAAGTCCGAGCAGGTGTCTGGAGTCTCCCCGGTGTGAACTGAGTAGTGTGCTCGCAGGTGGGATGACTGAGTGAATCCTTTTCCATAGTCTGAGCAGGTGAATGGCCTCTCCCCAGTGTGAACTCGCTGATGTACCTTAAGTTGAGATGACAAAGTGAATCTTTTCCCACATTCTGAGCAGGTGAATGGCCTCTCACCAGTGTGTACTAACTGATGTCTCAGTAGGTGAGAGGACAACGCGAATCGCTTCCCACACAATGAGCAGGTGAACGGCCTCTCTCCAGTGTGAACTCGCTGATGTGCTTGTAGGTGGGATGACTGAGTGAATCCCTTCCCACAGTCCGAGCAGGTGAACGGCTTCTCACCAGTGTGAACTCGCTGATGTGCTTGTAGGTGGGATGACTGAGTGAATCCATTCCCACAGTCCGAGCAGGTGAATGGCCTCTCCCCAGTGTGAACTCGCCGATGTGCTTGTAGGTGGGATGACTGAGTGAATCCTTTCCCACAGTCTGAGCAGGTGAATGGCCTCTCCCCAGTGTGAACTCGCTGATGTGCTTGTAGGTGGGATGACTGAGTGAATCCTTTCCCACAGTCTGAGCAGGTGAACAGCCTCTCCCCAGTGTGAACTTGCTGATGAATCTCCAGTTGAGATGACGAAGTGAATCTTTTCCCACAGTCCGAGCAGGTGAACGGCCTCTCCCCCATGTGAACTCGCTGATGTACCTTAAGTTTATATGATGAAGTGAATCCTTTCCCACAGTCTGAGCAGGTGAATGGCCTCTCCCCAGTGTGAACTCGCTGATGTGCTTGTAGGTGGGATGACTGAGTGAATCCTTTCCCACAGTCTGAGCAGGTGAACGGCCTCTCACCAGTGTGTACTAACTGATGTCTCAGTAGGTGAGATGACAACGCAAATCCCTTCCCACAGTCTAAGCAGGAGAATGGCTTCTCCCCAGTGTGAACTCGCTGATGCACCTTAAGTTTATATGACGAAGTGAATCCTTTCCCACAGTCTGAGCAGGTGAACGGCCTCTCCCCAGTGTGAACTGACCAGTGTGCTTGTAGGGTAGCAAACTGTGTGAACGCCTTCCCACAGTCTAAGCAGGTGAATGGCCTCTCCCCAGTGTGAACTCGCTGATGTGCTTCTAGGTGGGATGACTGAGTGAATCCTTTTCCACAGTCCGAGCAGGTGAACGGCCTCTCACCAGTGTGAACTCGCTGATGTACCTTAAGTTGAGATGACAAAGTGAATCTTTTCCCACACTCTGAGCAGGTGAACGGCCTCTCACCAGTGTGTACTAACTGATGTCTCAGTAGGTGGGAAGACAACGCGAATCCCTTCCCACACTCTGAGCAGTTGAACGACCTCTCCCCAGTGTGAACTCGCTGATGTGCTTGAAGGTGGGATGACTGAGTGAATCCTTTTCCACAGTCTGAGCAGGTGAACGGCCTCTCCCCAGTGTGAACTCGCTGATGTACCTTAAGTTGAGATGACGAAGTGAATCTTTTCCCACATTCTGAGCAGGTGAACGGCCTCTCCCCAGTGTGTACTAACTGATGTCTCAGTAGGTGGGAAGACAACGCCAATCCCTTCCCACAGTCTGAGCAGGTGAACGGCCTCTCCCCAGAGTGAACTCGCTGATGTAGCTTAAGATTAGATGACAAAGTGAATCCTTTCCCACAGTCAGAGCAGGTGAATGGCCTCTCACCCGTGTGAACTGACTGATGACTCAGTAGGTGAGCTGACAACATGAATCCCTTCCCACAGTCTGAGCAGGTGAATGGCCACACCCCGGTGTGAACTCGCTGGTGAGCCATTAGAGTGGATGACTGAGCAGATAAATGGATTCCCCCCGTGTAAATTGACAGCATGTCAGTCGGTCAGATGATCGATGAATCTCTCCCACAGTCTGAATAGGAATAATGATCGAGTGAATCACTCCCCACAGCCTGAGTAGGAATGATGATCGAGTAAATCCCTTGTTCCACTTCTTAAATATCTGGACATAGACAACAAAACAGCGTGTTGTGTTTGACCTCCCCGTAGATAATTTCCTTGTTGTTTTTAACCTGAAAAAGATTTATAGTACATCAATGGGTGAAGGACAATATGTCAGACGAGATTACTTGAGGTGTCAAGGTGTGATCTGGCATCACACTGTTACAGTGAAGTTCAACCCAAGTTGGAGAGAGAAGTCATCTTCCAGCTGGGCACAGTGCTGGTATCTGGAATGACCATCAAACTCTCTGATGATCTTCCTGTGTCTATAAGAATCGGGCATTTCTGCCGTCACCAATCTGTGACCTGGCTCAGTTTGACTCTCTCCATTGGTATTATTCTCTGTTTCCACTGAGCTGCAAGAGTGCCTGTCTGCAAAGTAACTGAACACTCTCACACAAATACCCTTTGTTGACGTGCAGCTGGGATTTTCTTTTATCTATTGTCAATGTGAAGTGCCACAGTTTTGAAGCCATGTAAACGTTTCCTGCCCAGATGAATGGTTGGTCCGCACAGCTGTTAAAAGGAATTAAAAGAATAATCATATTATTTCAGGTTCTTGTCACAGTCATAGAAAAGCACAACACAGAATCAGGCCCTTTGGCCCATCTAGTTTGTGTTGAACTTTTAAACTGTCTGCTCCTGTACCCCTGCCATCCAGGTGCCTATACAACCCTCTTAGAAGTTGAAACTGACCTCGCATGGACCAGCTGGGTTTTCTGCTCATTCCACACCCGGATGACCGTCAGTGGAAGAAGTTTCCCCTCATGTTCCCCTTAACATTTCACCTTTCACCCTTAACCCATGGCCTCTGGTTGTAGTCCCACCCAATCTCAGTGGAAAAAGCCAGCTTGCATTTTCCCCATCTATAACCCTCATGATTTTGGTACGTCTCTGTCAAATCTCCCCTCAATCTTCTACATTCCAAGGAATTCCAATTTTGGGGGATATTAACTTGCGAGTGGATTGGGGAAATCAGGTCAGCACTGGATCTCAAGAGAGAGAATTTGTAGAATGTCTCTGAGACTGATTTTTAGAACAGCTTATTGTTGAGCCCACTAGGGGATCAGCTGTACTGGATTGGGTATTGTGTGATGAAACAGAGGTAATTAGAGAGATGAAAGTGAAGGAACCCTTAGGAGGCAGTGATCACAACATGACTGAGTTCCTGTGAAATTTGAGAAAGAGAAGCTGAAATCCGATGTGTCGGTATTTCAGTGGAGTAATGGAAATTACAGTGGCATGAGAGAGGAACTGGCCAAGGTTGACTGGAAAGGGACACTAGCAGGAAGGACGGCAGAGCAGCAGTGGCTGGAGTTCATGTGAGAAGTGAGGAAGGTGCAGGACAGATATATTCCAAAGAAGAAGAAATTTTCGAATGGAAAAAGGATGCAACCGTGGCTGACAAGAGAAGTCAAAGCCAAAGTTAAAGTAAAGCAGAGGGCATAGAAGGAAGCAAAAATTAGTGGGAAGACAGGGGATTGGGAAGTTTTTAAAAGCTTACAGAAGGAAACTAAGAAGGTCATTTAGAGGGAAAAGATGAACTATGAAAGGAAGCGAGCAAATAATATCAAAGATGATACTAAAAGCTTTCTCAAGTATATAAAGAGTAAAAGGCTTTGTGAATAGATATAGGACTGATAAAAAATGATGCTGGCAAATTGTAATGGGAGATAAGGAGATGGCGGAGGAACTGAACGAGTATTATGCATCAGTCTTCACTGAGGAAGACATCAGAAATATACCGGACATTCAAGGGTGTCAGGGAAGAGAAATGTGCGCAGTCACAATTACGACAGAGTAAGTACTCAGGAAGCTGAATAGTCTAAGGGTAGATAAATCTCCTGGACCAGATGGAATGCACCCTCGTGTTTTGTAGGAGGTAGCAGTGGAGATTGCGGAGGCATTAGCAATGATCTTTCAAAAGTCGATAGTCTCTGGCATGGTTCCGGAGGACTGGAAGACTGCAAATGTCACACTGCTACTTAAGAAAGGGGCAAGGGAGAAAAAGGAAATTATAGACCTGTTATCTTGACAGCGGTTGTTCGGAAGTTGTTGGAGTCAATTGTCAAGGATGAGGTTACGGAGTACCTGGAGGCATATGACAAGATAGGCTGAACTCAGCATGGTTTCCTTAAAGGAAAATCCTGCCTGACAAACCTAGTGTAATTTTTTGAGGGAATCACAAGTAGGCTAGACAAGGGAGATGCAGTGGATGTTGTGTATTTGGATTTTCAGAAGGCCTTTGACAAGGTGCCACACGAGGCTGCTAAACAAGATAAGAGTCCATGGAATTACAGGAAAGTTACATACGTGGATAGAGCGTTGGTTGATTGGTGGGAAACAGAAAGTGGAAATAAAGGCAATCCCATTGAGTCCTGACGAAGGGTCTCGGCCCAAAACGTGGACAGTGCTTCTCCTTATAGATGCTGCTTGGCCTGCTGTGTTCCACCAGCATTTTTTGTGTGTTGTTTTATAAAGGCATCCCATGCTGGTTGGCTGCCGGTTACCAGTGGTGTTCCACAGGGGTCCGTTTCTTTTTACGTTGTGTATCAACGATTTGGATTATGGAATAGATGGCTTCGTGGTTAAGTTTGTTGATGATACTAAGATAGGTGGAGGGGCTCGTTGTACTGAGGAAACAGAGAGTCTGCAGAGAGCCTTGGATAGATTGGGGGAATGGGCAAAGAAGTGGCAATTGAATTACATTGTCTGAAAGTGTATGGTCATGCACTTTGGTAGAAGAAATAAACGGGCAGACTATTATTTAAATGGGGAGAAAATTCAGAGTTCTGAGATGCAACGGCACTTGGGAGTCCTTGTGAAGGATACCCTTAAGGTTAACCTCCAGACTGAGTTGGTGGTGAAAATGGCGAATGCAATGTTGGCATTCATTTCTATAGAGTATAGGAGCAGGGATGTGATGTTGAGGCTCTATAAGGCACTGGTAAGACATCACTTGTGTGCAGTTTTGGGCTCCTTATTTAAGAAAGGATGTGCTGACATTGGAGAGGGTTCAGAGAAGATCCACTGGAATGATTCCAGGAATGAGAGGGTTAACATATGAGGGACGTTTGACCACTCTTGGACTGTACTCATTGGTGTTTAGAAGAATGCGGGGGGACATCATAGAAATATTTTGAATGTTGAAAGACATGGACAGAGTGGATGTGGCAAAGTTGTTTCCCATGGTGGGGGAGTCCAGTACGAGAGGACATGACTTGAGGATTGCAGGGCGCCCATTCAGAATGGAGATGCGAAAACATTTTTTCAGCCAGAGGGTGATGAATCTGTGGAATTTGTTGCCACCAGCGGCAGTGCAGGCCAAGTCATTGGGTGTATTTAAGGCAGAGATTGATAGGTATCTGAGTAGTCAGGGCATCAAAGGTTATGCTGAGAAGGCGGGGGAATGGGACTCAAGGGGAGATTGGATCAGCTCATGTTGAAATGGAGGAGCAGACTCGATGGGCTGAATGGTCGACTGCTGCTCCTTTGTCTTATGGTGATTCCTGTGTATGCACCCTGGAAGCCTCAAGAAACGATAATGATCATGAATCAGGCCACAGATAGAAAAGAAAATCCAGCACAGTTTGCTCAGTGTGTCCAGAGTACTACACAAATGTTTAATGCGACTCCGTAAGATTTATTCGGTCTCTGCTGCATGATTCTGACAGCTGATGAGGGGCGGAAATGGAAGGCAGAATTGAGATACCAAACCTATCAGGAGTTACAGGCGGAAAACCATAATGAGAATGAACAGACAGACCAGATCATTCAAGCATTGGAAAGGGCTGTCCAGCAACCTGTAGCATCACTAAAGTACCTGGATGCAAACATAACCCTGGGGAAATCAGGACCAGACTATTGGGAGTGATTTGTGGCCTGCTACGGCACTTTCACAGGAGACCAAACATTTAATGATGGGAATCTGTCCCCCCTGTTCAATGCCCTACTGCTCCAATGCTTACCAACTAAGTTAGCCAACATGATTAAAACAAATAATATGGACTGGCCTGACAATGACTGAAAGAGAATGCGACGAGCTTTGACATATTATTGGGACCCGGCTTTTGAATCCCGATCAACCCCGAAGGGAACTAATATTTAAAATGAACATGTTCAGCAGGAAGGATGCGAGCGGGCTACATCTGGGGATCAGAAATGGGATCAAAAACCTACCAAGGGACAGATGGGGACAACAACCCGTTTAGAAATGGACAAGCAAGGATGCCTCCTACTCTGAGTATCATCCCTCAGGAAGAGCCCAGTGTAATATTGACAGGTGCTGGAATTTCAATTCCGTTTATGATTGATATGGGGCAACCACAACCAGTCTCGATCAGAAAATAGTATCAGAAAAGGGATTCCAGCTAAGGCACGGAACGTACGTATTCACATACCCAGCCACAGCAGGTGGAATTCCAGGGGAAGCAGTGTGAGGTTTCATTTACTGTCACCACCAGACGGGGGTGTAATCTCGTAGGGAGAGACTTGCTCTGTCTGTTGGACGTCGAGATTCTATGCACGGACAAGGATATCATGCTGTTACTGCGAACAACTGATAGCTTCCTCTGACCACCCAGTGGTGGGCACTTTATCTGGACTCCACCTCATTTGAACCCCTTCTGCCAGGGGCCAGCTCTCATGTGACTCTGTGTTATAACCCTACGTGGTGCTCAACTGAGGAAAACTAATATTTTGCACCCCTCGAGGGACAGAAATTCCCAGTCATGGTGATTGGAGAGGATAAAGGAAGAGACGGAATTGCATTTCTGGCCAAAGTTCCAAATTTCTTTTGGCGACAGACAGGACTGGTGGTTCCCCATACCACCTTCAGGGTTTGCCCTGGGTTCAAGCCAAAGAGCCGAGGGCTCCTTGCCCACACCCTGACGAAACAGGCCTCCAGCACTGACGGAGACTGGCAAAATTGGTCCTCTTGAAGATCAGAGTGGTCACCTATGAATGGAACCAAAAGAAATTGGGGGGATCTTAAATGTATTTTTTTGCTCCTGTATTTACTAAGGAAATTGGCATGAAGTCAATGGAAGTAAGGCAAACAAGAATTAAGGTCATGGAATCTATACAGAAAGAAGAAGAGGAGGTGCTTGCTATCTAGAGGCAAGTCAGAGTAGATAAATCTCTTGGACCTGACAGGGTATTCCCTCGGACTTTGAAGGAGACTAGTGTTGAAATTGCAGGGGCCCTGGCAGGTATATTTAAATGTTGTTATCTGCGGGTGAGGTGCTAGAGAATTCAAGGATAGCTCATGTTGTTCTGTTGGGTAAAAAAGACTCAAAAAGTAATTCAGGAAATTATAGGGTAACTTTGACGTCGGTCGTGGGTAAATTATTGGAAGGGGTGCTAAGCGATAGGATCTACAAGTATTTAGATAGACAGGGACTTATTAGGGTGAGTCAACATGGCTTTGCATATGGTAGGGCATGATTAACAAGAGTGTTTCAAGGAGGTTACAGGAAAATGGATGAAGGCAAGGCAGTGGATGTTGTCTGTATGGACTTCAGTAAGGCCTTTGACAAGGTCCTGCATGGGAGGTTAGTTAGGAAGATTCAGTTGCTAGGTATACATGGAGAGGTAGTAAACTGGATTAGAAATTGGCTCAATGGAAGAAGCCAGAGAGTGGTAGTGGAGGATTGCTATGCTGAGTGGAGGCCTGTGACTAGTGGTGTGCCACAGGGATCAGTGCTGGGTCCATTGTTATTTGTCAATGATCTGGATAATAATTTGGTAAATTGGATCAACAAATTTGCTGATGATACAAAAATTGGAGGTGTAGTGGACAGTGAGGAAGGTTTTCAAATCTTGCAGAGGGATCTGGACCAGCTAGAAAAATGGGCTGAAAAATGGCAGAAGGAGGTTAATACAGGCAAGTGTGAGGTCTTGCACTTTGGAAGGAAAAACTAAGGTAGAACATACAAGGTAAATGGCAGGGCACTGAGGAGTGCAGTAGAACAGATGGATCTTTGAATACAGATACAAAATTCCCTAAAAGTGGCGTCACGGGTAGATAGGGTAGTAAAGAAAGCTTTTGGTACATTGGCCTTCATAAATCAAAGTTTTGAGTATACGAGTTGGAATGTTATGGTGAGGCTGTATAAGGCATTGGTGAGGGTGAATTTGGAGTATTGTGTGCAGTTTTAGTCACTTAATTACAGGAAGGATATTAATAAGGTTGAAAGAGTGCAGAGAAGGTTTACAAGGATGTTGCCGGGACTTGAGGAACTGAGTTACAGAGAAAGGATCAATAGTTTTGGACTTCATTCCTTGGAGAGTAGAAGAATGAGCAGGGACTTGATAGAGGTATATAAAATTATGATGGGTATAGATGGAGTGAAAGCAAACAGGCTTTTTCCACTGAGGCTAGGGGAGAAAAAGAACAGAAGACATGGGTTAAGGGTGAAGGGCGAAAAGTTTAAAGGGAATATTGGGGGGGGGCTTCTTCACAACTGGTTCTGACAGAGGCATAACTGGTTCTTCTGGGCACATTCTGTCTCACTCCCAACTATTTCCTACCTTCCTTTGTGCAGGTATGTAATGTCTAAAGGACCAGTGTTTGAGTAAATGAGACTCACCAAACTTTCTCCTGACTGAATCACTGGAATCTCCGAGTCAGATGGGTCCTCTCCAGTCGGTGCTCTCAATCCTCGGGCTGGTTCACTTGTTGCTGTTCCCTCATCTTCAGTCGTGGTTTTTCTTCCAATAAATCTCTAACTGCAGGTCTAACTTTAACATGTAAGATAATGAAGCACGTTAACAATGAAAAGGAGGACCAAACATTTCTGTTTAATTTTTCTAGGAACAAAACTCACTGAAATTTAAACATTGAAGGTAAATATAATGATCTCAGTGAACAAGCTTTTATTGTCCCTCACATGACACAGACGATATGGGATAAGAAGGAGCCGTCATTCAGTCATGGTAAGACATAAGACACAGGAAGAGAATTAGGTGATTCGATCCATATGGTCTGCCCACCATTCAAACACGGCTGATTTTCATTCCAACACCATATTCCTGTCTTCCTCCTGTTAGCCTGAAGGTACTTAGCAATCATGAATATATTAATTTCTGTCATAAATACCAGAAACACTCAGCAGGTAAGGAATAGCTTACAATACAATTCAATTAATAACATTTCATCAGAATGACTTCAAATATTTTCAGTTTTTAGTGTAGATCTCCAGCACAGCTGCCTGATTTCCACTGTGTGACAGTGAGGGGGGGGGGGGGGTGCGGGGGAATTTCCAAACACAGTTTGAACACCAATCTCTGGGTCTATTTCTACTGTTGTAAACACAGAACAGCTCATTTACTCACAGCCTCTCCCTGTGAGGATGGAAGTGGGAATCATCCTCTCCTCAGACTGGCAGTCATTGCTTCCAAAGGAACTCCAGAAACAAACATCTGAACCAAGACCAGAAATACTCACTCAACACCTCATAAGCCCAAGCAGCTCGATCCCCAGGTCCATTTTACCTGGATGAAAAACTATGATATCCCAGGACCCAACCTCACAGAGTCACACAGCTTAATCTGCCACTCACCGACCCTGAGAGTCTCACACATTGTCCTCCCATCTCTCACTGGGTAGTGCAATCCGGGATTTCCATACAACCAATGTCCAGCTGCTCGAAGAAGGACATCCATCCAGCCCCATCTGTAGAAGCACTAACCAAAGTCCAAGCCAACACAACAACAGTTCCATTTGCCTGGAATGCCAATCACAGGATTAGAGCCCAAGCACCAACTCTCCCAGTACTCTTTGCTGCCAGTAAAATGCTGCAGTGTGTCAGCCCATCACTGTTCATAAACTAGCATCTCCACACCAATGCACAACAGAAATGGGACCTGATGACCCTCCGGCATTCCAGCTAACAATAACCGATTCTGGAAATGATCAGCGAGGCCAAAGGGACAAAAGAACACTTCACAATGAAGACAAGGGTTGGAAGAAAGTTTGTTGATATATAACATTGAGGAGGTGGGATACAAGGCGGACTGAGGATGACCCAGATGGTTGGTGTACATCACTGAAGCGGAGTTGGGTGTTGTGAGGAGACTGGGCAGAGGTTGAACAAGATGAGCAGATGGAAGCAGGTGGGAGAAGGGATCAAGGACGATCACTGATGGTCCTCCAGCAACACATAGGTACTGAATGAATAGTACATACTATTGTCCAAAAGATTCTAAAATGACAGAATTAGCAAAAATAACAAGAACTTTGCCAGATATACTTTGACCCTCACCAGATTTTTATCAACACACCATAGAAAGTTTCCCATCCGGACACTTCACGCTTTGCACGGTAACTGCTCCATCCATGACTGCGAGGAAATGCAGAGACCTTTGGATACAGAGCAGCACATCACAGAAACCATCCTCCCCCCGAGACTTCCCAGTCCCTCGGTAAAGCAGGCAGTGAAATCAAAGATCCCCACAACCTGGGTCATTCTGCTTCCTCACCCACCCCAATCCAGGAGAAGACACAACAGCCATAAAGCTCCAGGACAAATGTGAGGAGCCTCAGGAAGCGAGACGAGTTCGGGCAAGTTGGAGGACGAGTGACCGCCCATCTGGAGATTGTGAACATGCACAAAGAGATCGTTACATCTGTGGTTATATGGAAGGGGCAAATGGGATCACGTGACCGGGCGGTCTAACATCCCAGGCACAGACTCCAGCTTCCCAGCATTCTGTGGAAATAAACAAACTTGCCCCTCACATCTCCTCTCACCTTAAATGTGTCAGACATTTCAACCCTCAGGAAAAACATACCCTCTGTCCACTCTATCTATTCCTCTTGTAATATTATAAACGTCCATCCAGTCTCACCCCAGCCTGCGCCGCTCTGGAGAAATCAACACAAGTTTGCCCAGCCTCTCGTTATAGCTCATGCCCTCTAATCCAGGCAGTATCCTGGTAAACCTTTCCTGCGCCTTCTCCAAAGACCCAACATCCTTCCGAGAATGGGGGCGACCAGAACTGTATGAAACACTCCAGATGTGGGCTAACAAGTTTTACAAAGCTGCAGCACAACTTCATGACTTTTGAACTCAGTGCTTCAACTAATAAAGACAACCATTGCATTTGCTTCTTAACCACCCGATCAATCTCTTTCAGGGAGTGATGAACTTGGAGTCTAAGATCCCTCTGATCATCGACATTGTTCGGGGTTTTGCATTTAACACTGTACTGTCTCATACATTCAGGGGTGCAGTGCTATCAGAGCTCACCGGAGCGCCGCTCTGACACCTCTGGAAAAAAGTCAAAATAAGCAAGTACGGAATTTAACAACCCCGGATATTAAATAGAGGGAATTTTACGGAAGCGGGTGTTGGAAAGTGTTGGCTGGTGGGGAAAAAATACCACTAATAACATTAGGATATTTGATCGTTTTTGGTGAAATCCTGGAGCTGTGACTGCTTTTTATTTAGGTATTTGTGAAATTCCTCCTCGCTCGACCCATTGGCCGAGGAAGCTGGGAAATCCCTGTACACAAATGTGAGCATTCTTCCGCTCTTTGCAATGGGTACCATTGGATACCATGAAGGAGCTATATTCAGCAAGGAATGAACATGGAAACCCAAGTTTAAAAGTTAAAAACAATGAAAGAAAAATTCACTGCTCACTTATCTTCGATCTGACTTTGATCAAAAACACAAGCTAATCATCCAAAATCCTCTTCGAAACCTGGATAAATTTAGTTTTATTTTCCAAGCCAAATGGAAAACAAGACATTTCTGGGATTTAAGCTAGTTTTACGTCATTTCAATTATCATTAATAGCAGATCAACCCCTTGGCCTCGCTCCACCAACTGTAGCTGATTGGAAAGAGGCTCTTTTTCCCTTTGTGTTGAAAGGAAGAAGAATAATTTAGTGAGGTAATGAATGAGACAAAACACATTTCCAAACCTCCCAAATGGTTGCTCTCCTCCCCTCTTAACATTTATGACTTTCAAAATATAATCTTTTCTATTTGTATAGATGCGATAATAATAAAGATTCAAGCTTGTTTAACTTTTTATATATTTAAAGACTAAACAGTGTCTGTATCGGTCTAACCATGTCATGTGAGGATATTGTGAGTATCGACACTCACAGGTACACTTCCTGTCCAACCATTTCTGCGAGACAAACAGTACAAGGCAAAGTTGACAACCTACAGCTTTTGAGACTAATATTCAGCAATATTCGTGGCTTTAGCAATAGTTCATCAGAGTTTCTTTTTTCATACTTGATTACTTGGTTCCAATTTAGGGGCTAAAAGTGTAAAAACTGAATTGCTTTATTTTTGTTATTTTTATACCTCTGAGGAACACTGCTAAGTGCTGCGGCCGTCTGCTCTGACTCAGTCGTATTAGTAAGGCTACATCTGTGGTGGTCCGTGGATTACTCGCTAATCCTAAAGTACATTTTTCTCACTTACAACCCTGTGTCTTCGAAGCAATCAAAGTTATTTTACTTGCTTGATAATTATATTCTATGATAATCAGTTAAGTGCAACTGTGTAATACTTTGTCATATTATTAAATTAAGAATTTTATGTTTAATTGTACCAGTTATACACTGAAATCTAGTGATAGGCTAAAATCTTGTTAATGTTTTAGCTATAACTATATTTCTGTGGAGCTCTGAAATTCATATATTCCTTTCATCTGGTTTATTGCTTGACATTACAAGAAGCCCTATATATGTCACACCCAATTTGTGTACCTGCTCATTACACGAATGGGGCAAGGAAGTTGCCCAGTACATGAAATGAGCAGGTACACAAATTGGGTGTCACAAACTAAGGGTGATTAATAAGTTCGTGGCCCAAGGTGGAAAGATTCAATTTTACAAAACTTAGCAATTTTCAATTATGTCAAACAGAAATACCACAAAAGTTATTAACTTCAAACTTTCTGCATAATCACTCAAAGAGTTAAACTACACGTGCAGATACCGAACGCTGTATAACTTCAGGCCTAACTTAGGCCACGAACTTATCAATTACCGCCCCCACCCCAACCCCAACCCCCCCCCCCCCCCGGTACTGCTCCAGCACCTAAAAAATTGGCACTGCACGCCCCCCTCCAGCCGTCCGGCAGAGCTCGGGCCCAGACCTTTCCCAATGCAACCGGCCCCCGAGTTACACAACACCGGGATCATTCCCTACTCACCCCTGCTCGAATCGGAGAACCGCCAACAACAGAACTCGGCACCGCGCATGCGTTCAGCAGCGTTCCTCCACAGCGCCACCGGCTGCCGGAGGTCTGCACATCGTCGCCGACAGCCGGAGACCCGCACAGCGCCACCAGTGGCTGGAGATCCGCACAGCGCCACCAGTGTTCGGAGGCGGGACGGACAACGGAGAGGTAAAAAAACGACAAAGTCTGCAGATCCTGAAAATCCAAAGCAATACAAACAAAATGCTGGCCGAACACAGCAGGCCGGGTAGCAACGGGAATGGAAATCGGATTGAAAATGTTTGGACACCGGGAAGTCCCGCTTGGAGTGGATAGTTCAAAGGTTAGTTTATTATTAAAGCAGGTATCCATAAATAACGCTGAGCTTTGTTTCTCCATAGAACCACGAAACAGAGAGAGAGCATGAAAGTCGTTCACAGAGAAAAATCAAACTTCCACCCCACCCCCCGGATCAAGAAGAGCGGGATCCCAATCATCAAACACCAAAATCCACCTCTCCGCACAAAAGGGAACAATAATATCGACCCACGATAAAAAAGAAAACACCCCTACCCCGCACAACTGCGGAGGAGCCGGTGTCACCAGTGTCGAGGCGGCCGCACCGGGAGCAGCGGACACAACGAACGACCCCGGAAGATTCACAGGTGAAGTGTCGCCTCACCTGGAAGGATGTTTGGACAACGGAGAGAGTTCAGCCGTCCGGCCCTTTCACTGTGACACCCCGAACTCCACATCAAATCCGTCCAAATGAATCTGGGCCAACTTTAATGACCAATAAATATAATTTTTCTCAGCGATCAGCTGTATGAATGATCCCCTGACTCTGAGAGGAAGGGGTATCTATGGTCCACAATGTCAGGGTGTTGAGTTTACCAGGAGACAAAGACTGCAGGGACTTGAGGTTTTCTGTTCACTAATACACTGTGTGTGGACCCCGCTGGCAATTCTGGTGTTGTGACCCGAATCGAGACAAACACCACGCTGCCCACTCCACCAACAACACGGCACAGCCGGACACATAACAGGGGACTTTACATCCCACAACACTGGATTCAGTGATGAAACCCGTCATTAATGTTGTTGTCCCAATGAAAAGTCCATTGAGGTGCTTTTAAATGCCAGCGCTCTCCCACAGGTGACGTCACACAGCTCCTCCCCCCCACGCGCCTGACGTCACACATGGGCTCCCCACACCGGGATCTGCCCTCACGTGCGCTGTCTTACGTCACCCACGCGCTGCTGTGCTCGAGCTTTATCGGTTTAACGGCTGGACTAATAATCACGTGACCAGCCCCTCCCCCACCACTGTCAACAGAGGTTTCAGGAGTTGCGCTATTCCCATTGGTGCGATGCGATGTCAATCGCTGGTTACAACCAGTCGCGGAGGCGGACAAGCCGAGTGGGCGTTACCCCGCTGAGTCCGTCTCCCACTCGAGCGCCGACCGCCTCCTCAGAGCGGAGAAAACCTCAAAGTAAATGTCCGCTTTCTGATTTATTTCCATTTCCCTTCGAGGGAAGTTGGGGCGTTTGTGAAGCGTCTCCTGCGGCCGGAGTCTGATGTATCGCTGAGAGGTAGGAGGAGACCGCTCGGCCCGTCGGTTCGATGCCGGTTCCCCGGGGAGGGAGGGAGGGAGGGAGGGAGTGGGGGATTTTCTTGAAAGGATGAAGATGGTGAGAGAGGGAGCGGACAGGATGTTTGGCCCGGTGGGGACAGGAGGGGCTCATCTGTGGAAATGTCTGAGCCCACGGTGGTGTCGAGCAGAGGGATTCACCACATGGGGGGGAAACACCGGCAGACCGTTGTCCTGCAAGCGGGGCCAATGGGCCGGGCAAAGTGACAATTATTTGGGCTTTATTGAGATTGTGCCTGGAATATGGTGTAAAATCCCGCTCCCCATACTAACACGGGTTATACAGACCAAAGAACAAACTGCCGGAGGAACTCAGTGGGTCGGGCAGCATCTGTGGAGGGAAATGGACCGTCAACATTTCGGGCCGAGACTCTCCCTCTGGACTGAGAGTGGACGGGAAATAGTCAGAGAATAGAGGTGAGGGGTGGGGATGGGGCAAGATCCGGGGAGTGAGAGGTCGATCCAGGTGAGGGGGAGGTGGGAAGGTGGAAATAGTGATGGGTGGGAGGTGATTGGTTGGGGCAACACGGGGCTGAAGAATATGAAAATTCCATAGAGGATTAACAAAGAGGTTAGAGAGTATTTGTTATAGAGAGTGCAATGAAGATTCACCTGACTGATCCCTGGTGTGGTGGGGTCATCATATGAAGAAAGATCAAATGTGATAACCCTTTCATTTAGAAAAACGAAGACTGAGAGGTGAACATTGAAATGCACAACATCATTACCGGTTGAATCAGGGATCCCAGTCTCTGAAACAGGGGTGGACTACCCGGGACTGAGATGAGGGGAAATGTTTCCACTCTGAGGGTGGTGAATGTCTGTAAATCCCCACCACAGAGGGCGATGATTCTACCCAGAGATTCTACACCTTCCAACCCTATACAACCTCATTATAATGAGTTTATTTAATATTTTACAAAAAGAGCCACACAGCCCTACTACCGGCTCATTATTTCAAGAAACATATAAGTATCGGGGAAATGAGAGGACCTGCAGATGCTAGAAATGGAGAGAACTACACATAAAGTGCTGGAGGAGCTCAGAATGTCAAGCAGCATCTCTGGATGGGAATCAACATAAAGAAGAGTCTTATAAAAGACTCTTCTTTATGACTCGATACCCACGTATCTGGAATATCAACAAGCAAAGACAATAGAAAGTAGTGTAAAATCCAGAAAACCTTTGACAAAATTTAGTTCATGGCTTCAAAAAAACCTGCCAAACAGAACTCAATAGGTAACAAATACAACAAAGGCAATAAACACTTGCATCAATACCGAGATTGACTTTTTTAATGAAAATATCTTGGTCCCATTTCAATCAGTAACATTTACAAAGACAAATAAGAACTGAAGAGACTTTAGAAAAGTCTATTTACACGAAGTCCCACTTAGATTAACAACTACCTTGGACAGAAGGAGGAACAGGAATAACACACATGAAAAAAAAAATCACACAACAGTCAGATAAAACCTAAATATATATTTTCATCAAAAATAAACAGGATTCAGCACTCCATGTGTGTATATGCAATCATGATAAGAAATATAGACCGGAAAGCTTAAATGAGAGGCCAACTGAGAACAATAAGTCATCACTCTGGAAGAAAACATTAACCAGTGGAATGAGTATGACCCTCCATGGGAGACATCCCAATGATCTGAGCAGACTAGATGGTGTGAAGGAAGCATCGAGCACCTGACTGAGAGTTGGAGACCTCTTCCCAGAAACAGAGGGGTTCCTTGCAGAAATGCAGGACAAGGTGTTTAAGAAAAAGAAAAAAATCTGAAATACATGCAATACAAGCAAACAAGACACTAAATGCAGAAAATGCCAAGAAAAACCAGAGACAATTCAACACATTCCAGGATCCTGCAGCAGTTTAACTCAATCTGATTACTTATGCAGGTACAATCAAGTGGCAAATGTCATTCACCAAAATCTTGCTTTAAAATACAAATGGGTGAATGACCACAGTAACTTCATTAAGGCACCATAAATTCAAGCCTGATTCAGTTAAGGACATAATCTCACAATTTATATGATAATCAATACATTATTACAGATAGGATCATCTCAAATAACCATTCAGATATAATTTTACAGGATAAACACCAGGAATAACTCCCTCAATAGGTATAACCATTCTCAACACACACATGTGCCTCGACCAATGGGGCCTCTCACCACAGGCATTGTTCATCAGTCAGACAACAAAATTATTTTGTCTGCCAATTAACATCCAAATGTTGCTACTCTGTCATTCGTTGCCATGCCCCACTGTTGATTCCTTTCTCCTCATCATACGTTCTTACCAGAACCATCGGCCAGAGTCCCAAACTCTGCCCTGTGCAGACCAGCCTCTGGTTTCTGACCCTGCTCCTTTGAACTTCCAACTAGGCTTCCCATTCCAATTTAAGTCTTTCGAGGACAGTGGTGTTTCCAACAACCCTTTAGAAGCAGGGAAAGTGAGTCATAATGTGGAAATATGTTGTGATTAAGGAGGTTAACGAACAATGTCATTTTTCATCACCCCAGAGATTAGAACTGCAGTCATCTCGACTTCTTCAGTCTGCAGAGAACTTAAGGGAAACAACAGAGGAGGATTTAAATGGACTGATGTGGAGCAGATTCACTGGCCGGGTTCAGCAGGCCTGAGTACACCGGTTGTGTTATAAATTCACTAAGTACCAAAGACATAGTTTAAAATAGAACTGGTTTATTTGTCTCAGATGCAGAATATTAAACTCCAGTCCCATTAAAGGTGAATGTGCAGCAGAAGAAACTCCTCCCATGCCCAGTGACCAGGGTGCAGAACTGGGTGTGGTGAGCAGCAGCAATAATTGCAGAGTTCAGCACCGACAGTCACTCTCGAAGTTGCATTCAGCAATGGTGATGGACAAATATCCAGCATGCAGCTCATTGAAACTTTCTCTCCAGTTTGAACTTGGTAGTGTGTCACAAGTGTAACACACTGTAAGGTGTCACTGCTAATGTAACGGCCTCTCTGTAATGTTTCACTGCTGAGGTAATGGCTTCTCTGCAGCAGCAATGTTTAGGGTAAGACCAGAGATAACAGGGTTTTGGAGTGTGGGACTATCTAATGACAGAAATGTTCTTCCTTGTGAGTCTGGAAGAGAGATTTTCATGGCCTTTTGCTGGGAGAGATGAGAAGACGTGAATGGAGAGAGTGGGCCCATTTTCTTTTTTTTTGTTTTCTTTACTAACCCTATAGTCAAAGTAAGAATTATAAATCTTAATAGTTTAATCACATATTATGTACCATTTGTTACTTCAGGTGTCACATAGACGCAAACCTATAAAACTACCAGCAACAATTAAGCACACTTGGAGTCTGGTTTTGCAGTGAACAAACACTATTTTATTGGTAACTACTAATAATAGTGAACTTAAACCAGATAATCCAAGGGTTAGCAATGTTATGCATATATAGGTGTGAATAAAGGTTTCCCCCAGTATCTAAAGGTACAGCGTTCCTATGAAACCATTTGTAAGCCGAAATGTCATGAAGCGAAGAAGCAATCACCATTAATCTAAATGGGAAAAGATTTTGGATGTTCCCAGACCCAAAGAATAACCCACCAAATCATACCAAATAGCACATAAATCCTAAAATAACGCTAACCTATAGTAAAAGTAGGAATGGTATGATAAATATACACACTATATAAAGTAGAAATATTGTATGTATGTGCAGTTTCACTGAAAATCGGGAAGATAGTGAACTGAAATCGATTTGGAGAGAAAAAAAATCAGCACGTACACACATGCGTACACAACTGCCGCACAAGACTTCACGGTCACAGTAGTCTTTCTCGGGGTAAACTCACGTATAAAGCAGTCATCATCTTTATCGTAAAAGCGAAAATCCTCTTTGGTTAGCAAAAACAGGTACTAATGTAGGTCTTTCGTTACAGTGAGCTGTCGTAAAGCAAATGTCCGAAAAATGGGAGCCACCTGTATATAAAATCCAAAACCGAGGTGGTAAACGACATAGTCTTACGATGAAGTGGTAGGTTCAATTTAGTTCACAAGATTGGAGGGGGAGGGAGGAAGGGAAGGAGGCAGAGGGAGAGGGAGATGTAACAGGTGTTGTCGACCTTTTCCAATGCCCATCAAATCTTCCAAGTTAGCCAGACGTGACCAACTCAAGAGCACCTTCTTCAAGAGAAAGTCTCCCAACCCAGGTAAGGGTTAGACTCTCCGGTAGATCCCACAGGGTCACTCTTACAAGCACTAACAGCCACAGATCGATTCTTCTTTATCGATCCTCAAATCCCACCCTTGTGGGTACAAGAAAGTCCAACCAGCAGAAACTTTCATCACTAGCCTTTGTGCGTCCGCATGTCCTGCGAGAAAAGCAGTTACGTGTGTTTAAATACCGTTGTGCTGAACACCAGCTGTCCATCACATAGCTCCGCCCCCTCTCTCTGTAAGAAGTCGCTTGCTTGTTCTGTGTCGGTAAAGGATCATTCTGACCTTGCTTAACCACACAGAACATAAACATTAGCTGGTCACCATAGCAACCCAGCACTTCTGCAGAAATCCAACAGCGTGTCCAACGTCAGTCTCGGTTCTCTTTGCATTTTAAAGAGACAGTCCACAGAAAGTATGAACCCCAGGGACACATTACACAGGGGACACATCGCACAGTATCCACCCAAACGAGATTCTTCAGTTTGGCCAAACTGGACTGGGGGGGGGGGCGATAACCCCCTCTGTTAAGCTGCCAAAAGAACTGAGAGCTACATAAGATTAGATGATGGAGTGAATCGCTTCCTACATTCACAGCCGGTGAATGGCCTCTCCCCAGTGTGAACTCAATGATGCACACTGGTTGATTTGGCTGAGAGAATCTTTTCCCAAAGTCCGAGCAGATCAGTCTCTACCCAGTGTGAAGTCGCTGGTGTGCCTTTAGGATGGATGACTGAGTGAATCCTTTCCCACAGTTTGAGCAGGTGAATGGCCTCTCTCCAGTGTGAACTCGCTGATGTACCTTCAGGTGGGATGACGAAGAGAAACCCTTCCCACAGTCTGAGCAGGTGAACGGCCTCTCTCCAGTGTGAACTCGCTGATGTATCTTCAGATGGGATGACGAAGCGAATCCCTTCCCGCAGTCCGAGCAGGTGATTGCCCACTCTCCGGTGTGAACGCTCTGGTGTGCCTTCAGTTGAGATAACTGAGTGAATCCTTTCCCACAGTCTGAGCAGGTGAACGGCTTCTCTCCCGTGTGAACTCGCTGATGTACCTTCAGTTGAGATGACTGAGTGAATCCCTTCCCACATTTTGAGCAGGTGAATGGCCTCTCTCCGGAGTGAACTCGCTGATGTATCTTAAGTTGAGGTAATTCGGTGAATCCCTTCCCGCAGTCTGAGCAGGTGAACGGCCACTCTCTGGTGTGAACTGACCGGTGTTTCAGTAACTTATATGACGAAGTGAATCCTTTCCCACAGATTGAGCAGGTGAATGGCCTCTTCCCAGTGTGAACTCGCTGCTGGTGTCTCAGTAAGTGAGCTGATGAAGTGAATGCCTTGCCACAGTCCAAGCAGGTGAATGGCTTCTCCCCAGTGTGAACTCGCTGATGTACCTTCAGTAGAGATGATGAAGTGAATCCCTTCCCACAGTCCGAGCAGGTGAACGGCCTTTCCCCAGTGTGAACTCGCTGATGTACCTTCAGTTGAGATGACTGTGCGAATCCCTTCCCACAATCTGAGCAGGTGAACGGCCTCTCTCCAGTGTGAACTCGCTGATGTATCTTCAGTCGAGATAATTCAGTGAATCGCTTCCCACAGTCTGAGCAGGTGAACGGCCACTCTCCGGTGTGAACTGACTGGTGTCTCAGTAGCTGATATGATGAAGTGAATCCCTTCCCACAGTCTGAGCAGGTGAATGGCCTCTCCCCAGTGTGAACTGACTGGTGTCTCAGTAGCTTATATGCGGAAGTGAATCCCTTCCTGCAGAGCGAGCAGTTGAATGGCCTGTCCCCAGTGTGAACTGACTGGTGTCTCAGTAACTGAGATGACTGAGTGAATCCTTTCCCACAGTCTGAGCAGGTGAACGGCCGCTCCCGAGTGTGAACTCGCTGTTGAGCCATTAGGTCAGATGACAGAGTGAATGCTTCCCCACAAATTCTTCAGATGACCAGTCTTTGCCCAATGTGATCTGACTGGTGTGTCCACAGGTGGGAAGACCCACTGAATCCCTGCTCACTCACAGGACAGGTGAATGGCCTTGTCCCAGTGTGAACTTGCTGATGTACCTTCAGTTGAGATGACTGAGTGAATCCATTCCCACCGTCTGAGCAGATGAATGGGCTCCCCCCATGTAAACTAATGGGCATGCCTTGGTCAGATGATCAAGTGAATCCCTCTTGACAGTCTGAGCAGGAAGGATGATCGGCTGAATCCCTTGCTCCTGTTCTTAAATATCTGGACAGAGACAGCAAAACTGGCGTGTTGTGTTCGAGGTTCCCGTAGGCAAATTCCTTGTCATTTTTAACCTGTAAAAAGATTTACAAAATCCATCAATGGGTGTAGGACATTTCTAATGAGATCGCTTGAGTTGTCAAGGTGTGACCTGGCATCACACTGTTACAGTGAAGTTCAACCCAAGTTGGAGACAGAAATCATCTCCTGACGCTTTTCCTGTCTCTATATGAATGGGGCATTTCTGCCGTCTCCAATCTGTGACCTGGCTCAGTTTAACTCTCTCCATTGGTATTATTCCCTGTTCCCACTGAGCTGCATGGGTTCCTCCCCCACAGTAACTGAAACAATCTCATACAAGTAGCCTGCAATCCGTTCCATGCACCCACAACTCTCAGTGTAAATAAAGTTACCCCTGACATCCCCTCCGTATCAACTTTCAAGCACCTTGAAACTATACCCCTTCACATTAGCCATTTCAGCCCTGGGGTAAAAACCTCTGGCTATCCACATGATCAGTGTCCCTCATCATCCTATACATCTGAAAAAGGCTCTAAACATAAACAAAGATATTATACATTTCTTTGAGGATTTGTTGGGAATAGACAACATTATGACAGTATAGATAGGGTACAGGTAAGCAGCTTTTTCCACTGAGGATGGGTGTGATGACAACCATAGGTCATGGGTAAGTGGGGAAGTGAAAATTTAATGGGAACATTTGGAAAAGCTCTTTACTGAAATGGTCGTGAGAGTGTGCAGTGAGATGCCAGCACAAGTGGTGAATATGAGCTCGGTTTCACCATTTAAAAGAAGTTTGGATGGGAGCCTGGATGGTAGGGGTATGGAGGGCGATGGTCCCAGTGCAGGTAGTTGCATTAGACAGTGTAAATATTTGTTTGGCATTGACTGGATTGAGTACTAATGCTGAGTTCCTCCGGCATTTTGTGTGTGTTGCTTGGATTTCCAGCATCTGCAGATTTCCTCTTCTTTGTGATTGGAGGTAGAACAAAAGTGATTTTCTCAACTGGTGATGTAAAAGATTTTGTTCCCTTCCTCCGAGTTCCTAATCCTTGCATTTAGATAGCTGGAGCTCAGCTCTGTCTGAGAGATCCATCGGTTCCCATTCCCTCATCAACCGGAAGCTCCCCTGGGCCCGTGTATGGATCATCGGGCTGAGAGAGATGGAAGAGAGCAGGACTGTCCTGGGATTGCGGACTATGATGTCTGGCTTTCACAGGAATTATCCTGAAGCCGGTGTTTAAGATAAAATCATGGACAATCGCTCTTACCTGCATCCGACATTTTCAATGCCTTCAGTGTGCTGCGCGCATGCCTAATACTCGGGGACGTCCTCAGCCTGACGCCTGCGCATTTCATCGACGGCGAAATTTTTAACTCATGGCCCTATGGGTAATCACGGTGCCATTAAAAATTTGTGCAGGCACCGGTTCAAGGTCCATACCTAATTTTTTTTTTGTGTGTATCGAAAAATCTGCAGCTGTTTTAACGCAGAAAGCAGCTCCCATAAGCAATATTCTCAATATCAATGAGTATCTATTGCCAAAGTAAAATGCGGTTATAAAACACAGGAGATTCTGCAGTTGCTGAGAATACAGAGACGCACACACACAAAATGCTGGAGGAACTCTGCAGTTCAAGCAGCAACTAAGCAGCGGAGTACACAGGCTAGGCGTGCTGGTTCAGTCTAAACGTTGTCTTTTCATGCCTCTCCAAAATTTCTGCCTGACTGTTGATTTCCACCAGTATTTTGCAGAAATTAACCACCTTTTTTTTTCGATCAACCAGTTTACCAAATGCTTCTAATCTTTCTTGTGTAGCCACATCCTGCTGGTCTGGTTCCTCCTCCTCGTAAACTCTAGACCCCATCTGTCTTTGCAGCCCCAAAGCCTGACTCAAATCTGGCAAATCTTTGGTTTTTGACTCTGCACCATCGGTTTCACTCGCTAGTCTGCTGTCAGACTTTAGAGGTGCATTGTGTTACGAAACTGCAAGTTCGTTTACTGCGAGTGTCGCTTTAAGTGCCTGAGTGAGAAGGGTCTTTGACGTAAAACACAAAGGAGGAGAGGGAAGGGAGGGGAAGGGGGAGAGGGGTGGGAGAGGGGTAGGGGATGGGGAGGGGTGAGAACGTCAAAACCACGGTGAGCTCATCATCTTACTCAGACTGGAGAAAATCATTCAGGTCTATAAGATGATGAGAGGCATTGGTCGTGTGGATAGCCAGAGGCTTTTTCCCAGCGAGGAAATGGCTAACATGAGGGGAAATAGGTTTAAGCTGCCTGGAAGTAGGTACAGAGGAGATATCAGAGCAAAGTTTTTTTTAAACAAAGAGTGGTAGTGGTGTGTGTGTGGAATGCACTGCCAGCGACGGTGGTAGAGGCGGATACAATAGGGTCTTTTAAGAGACTCAGAAAGGTACATGGAGCTTAGGAAAATAGATTTCGATGATTCTATGAAATTCAAGGGAAATCTCCTATCCCACGGAGTGGTGACTAGTTGCAACCTGTCATCTCAAGGAGAGTGAGAGGGGAACGGCAGGGGTAGATTTTGATATACAGATATGGAACAGAAACATGGGCAGGAACCAGATGGACCGAGTGGCCTTTCCAGTGTACATTGTGAGTGTGGTACAGACAGTAAGTACCTGAAACACGGCATTTTATACAAACTGTTTTATCTTTCACAGATCCACAGTATTAAGCACCAGTCTAGTTTAAGACGAACATCAGAAGAACAGACTCCTCCAATGCTCAGTGACCAGGGTTCAGTCCTGGGTGCGATGAGCAGCCACAAGAACTGCAGAATCTGACAGTAACAGTTCCTCATGAACCTGCAGCTGCCTTCAGTTACTGTGATGGTTAGACTTTTAACACAGAGATGATTTGAACTTCCTCCCTGATGTAGGGGGGTTCAGACCGAAGATGTAGGGGAGAAGGAAAACAAAAAGATAATAAAGTTGCGTGCACCATAAGGGATAAACAGAGAGGAAGAGGTGGAGAGTTTCTTAAATGCATCTATTTTAATGCTAGGAGCATTGTTAGATAGTTGGATGAGGATAGAGCATGGATTGAGACATGGAAATATGATGTTGTAGCTATTAGTGAAACATGGTTGCAGGACAGGTGTGATTGGCAACTAAATATTCCTAGATTTTCGTTGTTTTGCGTTGAATTACTTGTCCGAGAAAATATTACAGTGGTGTTTTGACAGGACAGATTAGAGGGCTCGTCTCGGGAGACTACTTGGGTGGAATTGTGGAATGGGAAAGGTGTAGTAATACTTATAGGGGTGTATTATAGACCACATAATGGGGAGCGAGAATTGGAGGAGCAAATTTGTGAGGAGATAGCAGATATTTGTACTAAGCACAAGGTTGTGATTGTGGCAGATTTTAATTTTCCACACACAGACTGGAAGTCCATTCTATAAAAGGGATGGATGGTTTGGAGTTTGTAAAATGTGTGCAGGATAGGTTTTTGCAGCAATACATGGAGGTACCAACTAGAGAAGTAGCAGTGTTGGATCTCCTGCTGGGAAAGAGATAGGTCAGGTGATGGAGGTATGTGTTGGGGAGCACTTCGGGTCCAGTGATCACAATACCATTAGTTTCAATATAAGTATGGAAAAGGATAGGACTGGACCCAGGGTTGAGATTTTTGATTGGAGAAAGGCTGACTTTGATGAAATGTGAAAAGATTTAGGAGTCGATTGGGACAATTTGTTTATGGGAAGGATATAACAAAGAAATGGAGTTCATTTAAAGGTGAAATTTTGAGGGTACAGGATCTTTGTGTTCCTATTGGGTTGAAAGGAAAGGTTAAAAGTTCTAGAGAGCCATGGTTTCAAGAGATATTGGAAACATGGTTCAGAAAAAGAGATCTATAATAAATATAGGCAGCATGGAGCAAATGAGGAGCTCGAGGAATATAAAGAATGTAAAAAGAAGCTTAAGAAAGTAATTAGAAAAGCTAAAAGAGGATATGAGGCTGCTTTGGCAAGTAAGGTGAAAATGAATCCAGAGGGTGTCTACAGTTATATTAATAGCAAAACGATAGTGAGGGATAGAATTGGTCCCTTAGAGAATCAGAGTGGACAGCTATGGGGGAGATTTTGAAAAATTATTTTCATTGGTATTCACTAAGGAGAAGGATATTGAATTGTGTAAGGTAAGAGAAACAAGTAGGGTAGTTAAGGAAACTCTGATGATTAAAGAAAAGGAAGTAAGGAGCTTTTAAGGAATATAAAAGTGGACAACTCTCCGGTTCCTGACAGGATATTCTCTAGAACCTTGAGGGAATTTAGTGTAGAAACAGCAGGAGCTCTGACGGAAATATTTCAAATATCATTAAAAACATGGATGGTGCCGGAAGATTGGCAAATTGCTCATGTTCCATTGTTTAAAAAGGGGTCTTAGAGTAAACCTAGCAATGATGGGCCTGTAAGTTTGACGTCAGTGATGGATAAATTAATGGAAAATATTCTTGGATATGGTATATAATTATCTGATTAGACAGGGTTTGATTAGGAACAGTCAACATGGATTTGTGTGTGGAAGATCATGTTTGACAAACCGTATTGATCTTTTTGAAGTGGTTACTAGGAAGGTTGATGAGGGTAAAGCAGTGGATGTTATCTATATGGACTTCAGTAAGGCCTTTGACAAGATTCCACATGGAAGGATAGTTAGGAAGGTTCAAATGTTAGGTATTAATATTGAAGTAGTAAAATGGATTCAACAGTGGCTGGGTGGGAGAAGCCAGAGAGTAGTGGTGGATAACTGTTTGTCAGGTTAGAGGGCGGTGACTAGCGGTGTGCCTCAGGGATCAGTACTGGGTCCAATGTTGTTTGTCATATACATTAATGATCTGGATGATGGAGCGGTAAATTGGATTGGAAAGTATGCAGATAATACTAAGACAGGTGGCATTGTGGATAATGAAGTAGGTTTGCAAAGCTTGCAGAGAGATTTAAGCCAGTTAGAAGAGTGGACAGAAAGATCGCAGATGGAGGCTAATGTTGAAAAGTGTGAGGTGCTACATTTTGGTAGGTCTGATCAAAATAGGACATACATGGTAAATTGTAGGGCATTGAAGAATGCAGTAGACAGAGTGATCTATGGGGCATAGATAATAGAATAATGGTGAATAGTCCCCTGAAGGTGGAATCTCATGTGGATAGGGTTGTAAAGAAAGCTTTTGGTATGCTGGCCTTTATAAATCAGAGCACTGAGTATAGGAGTTGGGATGTAATGTTAAAATTATACAAGGCATTGTTCAGGCCAAATATGGAGTATTGTGTGCAGTTCTGTTCACCGAAATATAGGAAAGATGTCAATATAATTGAGAGAGTACGGAGAAAATTTACTAGAATGTTACCTGGGTTTCAACACCTAAGTTACAGGGAAAGGTTGAACAAGTTAGGTCTTTATTCTTTGGAGTGTAGAAGGTTCAGGGGGGACTCGATAGAGGAATTTAAAATTATGATGGGGATAGATCGAGTTGACGTGGATAGGCTTTTTCCATTGAGAGTAGGGGAGATGCAAACAAGAGGACATGAGTTGAGAGTTAGGGGGAAAAAGTTTAGGGGTAACATGAGTGGGAACTTCTTTACTCAGAGAGTGGTAGCTGTGTGGAAGAGCTTCTAGTAGAAGTGGTAGAAGCAGGTTCGATATTTTTTATGGGGTGAATGCAGTTCGGTGGGATTAGGTGAGAGTAAGCTTTCAGCACCGACTAGAAGGGCCGAGATGGCCTGTTTACATGCTGTAATTGTTATGTGGTTATATAATAACCATCCAGAAATTATATTACAGGATGAACAAGCAGGACTAACTCCCTCAATAGATATAACCATTCCCAACACCCACATCTCCCTCGACCAATGGAGCACCTCACAACAGGTATTGTTTCTGTCATCAGTCAGACAATACAATTATTTTCTGTCAATCAGCTTTGAAATGTTCCTACTCTGTTATGCAGTTCCTCTCCCTGCTGCTGATTCCCTTCTCACGATACATTCTTACCCTAACCATCTTCCAGAGCCCCAAACTCTACCGTGTGCAGACCTGCCTCTGGTTTCTGACCATGATTCTTTGAACATCCAACTGATGGTTTCCGATTCTACTTCCAGTCTTTAAAGAACACTGGTGTTTTCAACAACCCTTTGTTATCAGGAAAAATGCCCCATAAAATGGAAATGAGTCGTGATTAAGGAGGTTAACTACCAATGTCACTCTTCCTCCTCCAGAGATTTGAAGGGCGAAGAACATCTCAGACAGAACTGCAGTCAGCTCAACTTCTTCAGTCTGCTGGAAATTCAAGGGAAACCTCTTCACCCACAGAGTAGTGACTGTTTGGAACCCATCACCACAGTGAGAGTGAGAGGTGAATAACAGGGGATGATTTAAAAGGACTGTCGTGGAATTGAATCTCAGCAAGGTCCAGGCGGCCTGAGTTGACACTCTACTGTGCACTACGTGTGTTATAAATTCACTAAGTACCAGAGACTGAGTTTAAAATAGGACTGATTTATTTGTGTCCAGAGTCTCCCCAGTGTGAACTGAGTAGTGTGCTCGTAGGTGGGATGACTGAGTGAATCCTTTCCCACAGTCTGAGCAGGTGAATGGCCTCTCACCTGTGTGTACTAACTGATGTCTCAATAGGTGAGATGATAACGTGAATCCCTTCCCACAGTCTGAGCAGGTGAACGGCCTCTCCACAGTGTGAACTCGCTGATGTGCTATCAGACTTTAGAGGCGCGTTGCAACAACCCAACTGTCTGAGGCACAGTCCTTTGAAATTAGTGAAAATGACTCAAAACGTTCAAAAGAGCAGGGAAAAAGGAGTTAACCACCTCAGTCTGGAGTTCTGAAGAACGTTAAAACCACAGTTCTTCAGCATGGAGAAAATCATGCAGGAAATTCGTGGAGGTGTATTTGATGATGACAGGCATTGGTCGTGTGGATAGCCAAAGGCTTTTTCTCAGGGCTGGAACGGCTAACACGAGGGGCATAGGTTTAAGTTGCTTGAGCGTTGGTACAGAGGAGATGTCAGAGCTAAGTTTTTTAAACAAAGTGGTGTGTGTTTGGAATGCACTGCCAGCAACGGTGGTAGAGGCAGATACAATAGGGTCTTTTAAGGGACTCTTAGATGGAGCTCAGGAAAATAGGTGGCTATGCGGTAGGGTAATTCTGGACAGTTTCTAGAGTAAGTTACATGGTCGGCACAACATTATGGGCCAACGCGTCTATAATGCTCTGTAGATTTCTATAATTCTATGAAATTCAAGGGAAATCTCTTATCACACGCAGAGGTGACTAGTTGTAACCTGTCATCATAGGGAGGTTGAGAGGGAAATGGCAGAGATAGATTTTGATAAACTGATATGGAACAGAAACATGGACACGAACCAGATGGACTGAGTGGCCTTATATAGTGAGGGTGATAGAGATAGTAAATACCTGAGACACGGGATAAATGATATAGAATTGATTTATCATTCACAGATCCACAATGTAAAACTTCTGCCTAGTTTAAGGCTAACATCAGCAGAACAGACTCCTCCAATACTCAGTGACCAGGGTTCAGTCCTGGGTGCGGTGTGCAGCTGCAAGAACTGCAGAATCTGACAGTAACAGTCCCTCATGAACCTGCAGCTGCCTTCAGTCACTGTGATGGCTAAACTTTTAACACAGAGATGATTTGAACTTCCTCCCTGATGTAGGAGCGCTCAGACCGAAGAAGTAGGGGAGAAGGAAAAAAAAGAGATAATAAAGTTGCTTGCACCGTTAGGGATAAACAGAGAGGAAGAGGAGGAAAGTATCTGGAATGCACCTATTTTAATGCTAGGAGCATTGTAAGAAAGGTGGATGAGCTTAGAGCATGGATTGATAACTGGAAATACGATGTTGTATCTATTAGTGAAACATGGTTGCAGGAGGGGTGTGATTCGCAACTAAATATCCCTGGATTTCGTTGCTTCTGGTGTGATAGAATCAGAAGGGCAAGAGGCGGAGGTATTGCAATGCTTGTCTGAGAAAATATTACAGCGGTGCTTTGACAGGATAGATTACAGGGCTCAGTTAGGGAGCCTATTTGGGTGGAACTGAGGATTGGGAAAGGTATAGTAACACGTATAGGGGCGTACTGTAAACCACCTAATTGGGAGCGAGAATTGGAGGAGCAAATTTGTAAGGAGATAGCAGATATTTGTAGTAAGCACAAGGTTGTGATTGTGGGAGATTCTAATTTTCCACACATAGAAACATACAAAAAAGGTGCAGGAGTAGGCCCTTCGAGCCTACACCGCCATTCAGTATGAACATGGCTGATCATCCAACTCAGAACCCTGTACCTGCTTTCTCTCTATACCCCTGATCCCTTTAGCCACAAGGGCCATATCTAACACCCTCTTGAATATAGCCAATGAACCAGCCTCAACTGTTTCCTGTGGCAGAGAATTCCACGGATTCTCCACCCTCTGTGTGAAGAAGTTTTTCCTCATCTCGGTCCTAAAAGTCTTCCCCTTTATCCTTAAACTGTGACCCCTCATTCTGGACTCCTCCAACATTGGAAACAATCTTCCTGCATCTAGCCTGTCCAATCCCTTTAGAATTTTATATGTTTCAATAAGATCCCCCCTTAATCTTCTAAATTCCAGTGAGTATAAGCCTAGTCGATCCAGTCTTTCTTCATATGAATGTCCTGCTATCCCAGGAATCACTCTGGTGAACCTTCTGGAATCTGGTGAAGCACAGGAATCAGTGCTGGGTCCATTGTTATTTGTCATCTATATCAATGATCTGGATAATAATTTGGTAAATTGGATCAGCAAATTTGTTGATGATACAAAGATTGGAGGTGTAGTGTACAGTGAGGAAGGTTTTCAAAGCTTGCAGAGGGATCTGAACCAGTTGGAAAAATGGCAGATAGAGTTTAATACAGACAAGTGTGAGGTATTGCACTTCGGAAGGTCAAACGAAGGTAGAACATACAAGGTATGGGCACTGAGGAGTGTACTACAACAGAGGGATCTAGGAATACTGATACAAAATTCCCTAAAAGTGGCATCACATGTAGATAGGGTAGTAAAGAGAGCTTTTGGTACATTGGCCTTTATAAATCAAAGTACTGAGTATATGAGTTGGAATGTAATGGTGAGGTTGTATATTGCATTAGTGAGGGGAAATTTGGAGTATTGTGTGCAGTTTTGGTCACCGAATCACAGGAAGAATATTAATAAGGTCGAAAGAGTGCAGAGAAGGTTTAAAAGGATGTTGCTGGGACTTGAGAAACTGAGTTACAGAGAAAGTTTGAATAGGTTAGGACTTTATTCCCTGGAGCGTAGGAGAATGAGGGGTGATTTGATAGAGGTGTATAAAATTATGATGGGTATAGATAGAGTGAATGCAAGCAGGCTTTTTCCACTGAGGTTAGGGGAGAAAAAAACCGGAGGACATGGGTTAAGGGTGAAGGGCAAAAGGTTTAAAGGGAATATTGGGGCAGGGGGCTTCTTCACAACTGGGTCTGACTGGTACTGGCATAACTGGTTCTTCTGGGCACATTCTGTCTCACTCCCAACCATTTTGTACCTTCCTTTGCACAGGTATGTAATGTCTAAAGGACCAGCGTTTGAGTAAATGAGACTCACCAACTTTCTCCTGACTGAATCACTGGAATCTCCGAGTCAGATGGGTTCTCTCCAGTCGGTGCTCTCAATCCTCGGGCTGTTTCACTTGCTGCTGTTCCCTCGTCTTCAGTCGCGCTCTGCTTCCAGTTGTGTGCTTTTCTTCCAATAAATGTCTCACTGCAGGTCTAACTTTAACATGAAAGATAATGAAGCACATTAACAATACAAAGGTGGACCAAACATTTCTGCTTAATGTTACTAGGATCAAAACTCACTGAAATTTAAACATTGAAGGCAAATATAATGATCTCAGTGAACAATCTTTTATTGTCCCTCACATGACACAGACGATATGGGATAAGAAGGAGCCATCATCCAGTCATGGTAAGACATAAGACCCAGGACCAGAATCCGGTGATTCGATCCATCTGGTCTGCCCACCACTCAACCAGGGCTGATGTTTACACCAACACCATATTCCTGCCTTCCTCCTGTAACCCTGAAGCCACTTAGCAATCATGAATATATTAATCTCTGTCATAAATATACCCAAATCGCAGCCTCAACCAACCTCTGTGGAAACAAATTCCACACTTCGGACACCTAATGGCAAAAAAAAATTCGCAACTGAATTTTAACGAGAAGCATCTTTATTCTGAGACTGTGCTGTCAGATCACAGACTCTCCGTCTAATGGAAACATCCTCTCCATGTCCACTGTATCCAGACTTTTCAGCATTCGGTAGGTTTACTTAACCATACATCCCCCCACCACCCCCACCGTCCCTCTGAACTCCATCCAGCACAGGTCCAGAACCATCAAATGCTCCTCACACATAAAGCCGATCATTCCTGAGATTATTAGCAACAACTGTACTGAACACATTTCCAGGAATAACAGACAAACTGGTTCCAGGATAATTTACAAGGACAAGTTGTGCTTCCTTTACTGTTATACTATCACTCCATTTCCAGACTAAAACAGCACCATTTCAGGAAGTTTGTATTACAGATCCTGTCTTGTCTATACTTGACCGACCGCCGTCGCTGGACTATAAACTTGCAGGAGTAACGTGTGGCTCAGCTCTACTGCGTGGAGCTGAGGCTCGAACCATTCTCCCCCGAGACTTCCCAGTCCATCGGTATAGCAGGCAGTAAAATCAAAGATCCCCACAACCTCGGACGTTCTCCTTTCTCACCCACCCCAGTCCGGGAGAAGACACAACAGCCATAAAGCTCCAGGACAAACGCGAGGAGCTTCAGGAAGCAAGACGAGTTCGGGGAAGTTATGGGACTCAGTGGCCAAAATCACACCACGTGATCTGGCGTCACAACGCGGAGGGCGGGGCGAATCTGCGGCACACAGCCTCACGTGACCTGTCGGCCAGACTTTCATTTAAATTCTGCGGAAACAGACAGCCTGGGCTCCTGGTTTGTATCGTTCAATGCAGATTAAGTGAAGTCGACACATTTCTGACGAGCCCGGATAGTTGGGAAACAAATGAATTCCTGGCCCTCAGTTCGGGGCTCACGGCCAACATCGGATCTCCCCGCTCGGGATCGGTCTCAATACTCACCGATGGGGAAAGTGATATCTTCGGCCCGCAGACACTGATCCCGTGGGAAGAGATGAAAGTCTTTCCCGATCACACAGCCGACCCACTTCAGCTCTGAGCGGAGAGGATAACACCGTCCACCCGGAGACTGTGAACATGAGCGAAGAGATTGTTACATCATCGGGAGGCGGGGCCTCGGAAACAGACGCGCAGATGCTGCCAATCTGCGGTTAAATGGGAGGGGCAAACGGGATCACGTGTCAGGATTGGCGCCACCTCCCCCCCTCCCCCAGGCAGAGACTCCAGCTACTCATTAGTCTGTGGAAAGAAGCAAACTTGCCGCTCACATCTCCACTTACCTTAAATGTATTAGACATTTCAACCCCCAGGAAAAATATATCGTCTGTCCATTCTATCTATTCCTCTCCTCATCTTATAAACGTCCATTCAGTCTCTCCCCAGCTTGAGCCGCTCTGGAGAAAACAACACAAGTTTGTCCAGCCTCTCCTTATAGCTCATGCCCTCTCATCCAGGCAGTGTCCTGGTAAACCTCTTCTGCGCCCCTCCCAAAGCCCCGACATCTTTCCGAGAATGGGGGCGACCAGAACTGTATGAAGCACTCCAGATACGGTCTAACTAGTTTTATAAAACTGTGTTACAACCTGTAACGTTTTAGAAACGAACCAGCAGCAATAGAGTTCACACCGGAGTCTGGTTTTGATGTTAAAACCATTCTCTTTATTAGTATATAGTAACTTAACAAAATAAAGGAAAGTTAACAGTGTTAAGTGTATATATGTGTAAATATAACCCCCAGATTATCGAACCTGAGGGAACAAAGCTTAGAGTCTTGAGATGGTAAAGTAGGAAAGTTCAGTAATCCACGGAATAAATGATAGGAGAGAGATATTTGTAATCCAGGGTGAAACGTAGAGAAAAGGCCGTTACTTCAAAATAACCGTCGACGAAGTTCTTATCCGTTGAATCCGTCCACATACGAGTCATCAGCGAAAGTGACCTGTCACAGGAATACCGTCTTCCAGGGGTTACCACACAACATACCCAGGCAAGGGTTAACACAAGATATTCCAAACCCCACTCCTATGGATTATACGAAGTGACAGCCACAGACTTTCGTTGTGTTTCCGTGTACCGATGATCAACCCACTCTTGTGGGCATAGGAGAGTTCTAAGCCTCAGCTGCGACTAACTGAAGCGATTGGCTTTTCCAGTCTCTCTCTCTCTCTCTCTCTCTCTCTCTCTCTCTCTCTCTCTCTCTCTCTCTCTCTCTCTGTCAGCCTGTGACTGACGTCATAGTCCCGCCTCCTTGGAGTCTGAGATCCCTCTGATCATCGACACTGTTCAGGGTTTTGCATTTAACAGTGTACTGTCTCATACATTCGACCTACCGAGCTGCCAAGCTGATCATCACTAATCAAATCTCACTGAGATTTCTCAGGTCCTGTTGAATTTATTGCCAAGTGCACAAATACGAAAAGGTACAGGTACAGAGGAACACTGACTTGTGGCAGCATCACAGGCAAGTACATTCAGATAACACACGGAACACAAATTATACGATACTCTGTCAGTAACAATCTGTAAATATGTTTTAAGTAATTAACGATATATAAAATACATTGTGTCATGACAAATATTAAAATGTGCATTTTGTCTCAATAACAAACATGGAAATGTTGAATTTTGTCCCTGACTCCATTCCTCCTGTAATCCACAACCAGCTCCTTTGTTTTTGTCACAATGAGGGAGAGGTTGTTTTCTTGACACCACTGTGTCGGGGTGATGACTTCTTCTCTGTCGGCTGCCTCGTTATTATGTGAGATTAGGCCAGTCAGTGTAGTGTCGTCAGCAAATTTAGTTAGCAGATTGGAGCTGTGGATAGCGACACAACTCATGGGTGCACAGAGAAAAGGAGGGGGCAAGAAGACAACCCTGTGGGGTATGTGTGCTGAGGGTCAGAGAGAGAAAGAGAGAGGGGTGAGTGAGCCCACACTTAGCACCTGCCGGCGATCTGACAGGGAGTCCACGATCCAGCTACACAAGGGTGAAGGCCAAGGTCTCTGAGCTTCTTGTCGATACTTCACGCCTTCGTATGGCTACTGCTCTGCCCATGACTGCAAGGAACTGCAGAGAACATCAGAGAAGCAAGCCTCCACTCCGTGGACTCTTCCTACACTTCCCCTCCCTCGGAAAAGCAGGCCATGTACACAAAGACCCTCACAACCTGGACATTCTCGCTGCAAACCCGCTCCCCCATGGGGGAAGAGATACAAAAGCCTTAAAGCGCGAACCACCCCGCTCAAGGACGGCTTCCTGTCTGTGGTTAGAAGCCAAATGATCGATGAAATGGACTCGGCCTCACAATGTAACACGACGTGACCCTGCACCATATGTCTGTCTGCACTGCACTTTCTCTGCAGCCACAAGGCTTTGTTACTGTTATTGTTTTGTTGTTTTTGATCAAATGTTCTTCTAATTTTTTTCAAAGTAAGACATAAGATTCCTTGAGAAAACAATTCAATAAATGCAAGGGAAGAAGTATCTTTGTGTTTTAATAAAATAGCCTGTCTTGTCAATAGTGTAACAAATGCAATTACATGTTGATCTGAAGATGAAATACCCTGAATATGACGTGGAACTATACCAAATAGAACAGTCAACCTATTAGGTTGTAAATTCATTTTCAGAGCTTTAGAACTTGTTGGAAATAAAGATTTTCAAATCGATTTTAATGAAGAATAATACCAGAATATATGTGACAAAGTAGCTACTTCAGTTTCACATCTATCACAGCATTAGTCTATAGTAGGAAATATTTTAGATAGTCTCTCATTTGTTAAATAATAACGGTGAACAATTTTAAATTGAATTAAACAATGATTGGTACATATAGAAGAAGAATTTACGTTTTTCAAAATTCGAATTCGATCTTCATTAACAAAGGTCATATTAAGTTCTCTCTCCCAATCTTGTTTAATCTTTAGTGATATAACCATATATAACCGTATAACAATCACATCATGGAAACAGGCCATCTCGGCCCTCCTAGTCCGTGCCGAACTCTTAATCTCACCTAGTCCCACCTACCCGCACACAGCCCATAACCCTCCACTCCTTTCCTGTCCATATACCTATCCAATTTTACCTTAAATGACACAACTGAACTGGCCTCTACTACTTCTGCAGGAAGTTCATTCCACACAGCTATCACTCTCTGAGTAAAGAAATACCCCCTCGTGTTTCCCTTAAACTTCTGTCCCCTAACTCTCAAATCAGGTCCTCTCGTTTGAATCTCCTCTACTCTCAATGGAAACAGCCTATTCACGTCAACTCTATCTATTACTCTCAAAATTTTAAATACCTCGATCAAATCCCCCCTCAGCCTTCTAAGCTCCAATGAATAGAGACCTAACTTGTTCAACCTTTCTCTGTAACTTAAGTGCTGAAACCCAGGTAACATCCTAGTAAATCGTCTCTGCACTCTCTCTAATTTATTGATATCTTTCCTGTAATTCGGTAACCAGAACTGTACACAATATTCCAAATTTGGCCTTACCAATGCCCTGCACAATTTTAACATTACATCCCAACTTCTGTACTCAATGCTCTGATTTATAAAGGCCAGCGTTCCAAATGCCTTCTTCACCACCCTATCTACATGAGACTCCACCTTCAGGGAACTATGCACTGTTATTCCTAGATCTCTCTGTTCCACTGCATTCCTCAATGCCCTACCATTTACCCTGTATGTTGTATTTGGATTATTCCTGCCAATATGTAGAACCTCACACTTCTCAGCATTAAACTCCATCTGCCAACGTTCAGCCCATTCTTCTAACCAGCATAAATCTCCCCGCAAGCTTTGAAAACCCACCTCATTATCCACAACATCTCCTACCTTAGTATCATCGGCATTCTTACTAATCCAATTTACCACCCCATCATCCAGATCATTTATGTATATTACAAACAACATTGGCCCCAAAACAGATCCCTGAAGCACCCCGCTAGTCACTGGCCTCCATCCCGGTAAACAATTATCCACCACTACTCTCTGGCATCTCCCATCTAGCCACTGTTGAATCCATTTTACTACTCCAGCATTAATACCTAACGAATGAATCTTCTTAACTAACCTTCCATGTGGAACTTTGCCAAAAGCCTTGCTGAAGTCCATATTGACTACATCCACTGCCTTACCCTCGTCAACATTCCTCGTAACTTCTTCAAAAAATTCAATAAGGTTTGTCAAACATGACCCTCCACACACAAATCCATGCTGGCTACTCCTAATCAGATCCTGTCTATCCAGATAATTAGAAATACTATCTCTAAGAATACTTTCCATTAATTTACCCACCACCGATGTCAAACTGACAGGTTTATAATTGCTAGGCTTACTTCTAGAACCCTTTTTAAACAATGGAACCAAATGAGCAATACGCCGATGCTCCGGCACAATCCCCGTTTCTAATGACATCTGAAAGATCTCCGTCAGAGCTCCTGCCATCTCTACACAAACTTCCCTCAAGGTCCTGGGGATTATCCTGTCAGGACCCGGAGATTTATCCACTTCTAAATTTCTTAAAAGCGCCAGTACTTCCACCTCTTTAATTGTCATAGGTTCCATAACTTCCTTACTTTTTTCCCACACCTTACACAATTTAATATCCTTCTCCTTAGTGAATACCAAAGAGAAGAAATCATTCAAAATCTCTCCCATCTCCCTCGGCTCCACACATAGCTGGCCACCCTGATTCTCTAAGGGACCAATTTTATCCCTCACTATCCTCTTGCTTTTAATATAACTGTAGAAACCTTTCGGATTTACTTTCACCTTATTTGCCAAACCAACCTCATATCTTCTTTAGCTTTTCTAGTCTCTTTCTTAAGATTCCTTTTACATTCTTTATACTTCTAGAGCAATTCCTTTACTCCATGCTGCCTATATCTATTGTAGACATCCCTCTTTTTCCGAACCAAGTTTCTAATATTCCTTGAAAACATGGTGCTTTCAAACCTTTAACCTTTCCTTTCAACCTAACAGGAACAAAAAGATTCTGTACCCTCATAATTTCACCCTTAAATGACCTCCATTTCTCTATTACATCGTTTGCATAAAACAACTTGACCCAATCCACTCTCTCTAAATCCCTTCACATCTCCTCAAAGTTAGCCTTTCTCCAATCAAAAATCTCAACTCTAGGTCCAGTCCTGTCCTTCTCCATAATTGTATTGAAGCTAATGATATTGTGATCACTGGACCCGAAGTGCTCCCCAACACATACATCTGTCAGCTGACCTATCGCATTAACTAACAGGAGATCCAACACTGCCCCATCTCTAGTCGGTACTTCTATGTATTGTTGCAAAAAACTATCCTGCACACATTTCACAAACTCTAAACCATCCAGCCCTTTTACAGAATGAGCTTCCCAATCTACGTGTGGAAAATTAAAATCTCCCACAATCACCACCTTGTGTTTACTACAAATATCTGCTATCTCCTTACACATTTGCTCTTCCAACTTACGCTCTCCATTAGGTGGCCTATAATACACTCCTATCAGTGTTACTACACCTTTCGCATTCCTCAATTCCACCCAAATAGCCACCCTAGAGGAGCTCTCTAATCTATCCTTCCAAAGCACCGCCATAAGATTTTCTCGGACAAGCAATGCAACACCTCCTCCTCTGGCCCCTCCTACTCTATCACACCTGAAGCAACTAAATCCAGGAATATTTACTTGCCAATCACACCCTTCCTGCAACCATGTTTCACTAATAGCTACAACATCATAATTCCAGGTAGCAATCCACGCTTTAAGCTCATCCAACTTTCTTAAAATGCTCCTAGCATTAAATAGATACATTTAAGATACTCTCCACCTGCTCCTTTCTTTTCATCCCTAACAATGCATTCAAATTTATTATCCTTTTCTTTCTTCTCCCCTACATCTTCGGCTGAGCTCATCCCTTCTGCATCATCTGCCTTTCCCCCCTCACACACTGTCTACTTACTTGCAGTACTGGTGAACTAACCTCCTCTCCCATAGTTTCCTCAAATTGATTCCCGCCCCCCCCCCATCTTACTAGTTTAAAGTCTGCCCTGTAGCCCTAGCAAACCTCCCCGCTAGGATATTGATCCCCCTAGGACTCAAGTGTAACCCGTCCTTCTTGAACAGGTCACCCCTGCCCCAGAAGAGGTCCCAATTATCCAGAAACTTGAATCCCTGCCCCCTGCTCCAATCCCTCAGCCACGCATTTATCCTCCACCTAATTCCACTCCTACTCTCACTGTCGCGTGGCACAGGCAGTAATCCCGAGATTATTACCTTTGCGGTCCTTCTTCTTAACTGCCTTCCTAACTCCCTATACTCTCGTTTCAGGACCTCTTCCCCTTTCCTACCTATTTCATGGGTTCCTACATGTACCACGACCTCTGGCTCCTTACCCTCCCACTTCAGGATATCTTGGACGCGATCAGAAACGTCCCGAACCCTGGCACCAGGGAGGCAAACTACCATCCGGGACTCCCGATCACCTCCACAGAACCGCCTTTCTGAACCCCTGACTATCGAGTCTCCTATTACTATGGTCCTCTTTCTTCTATCCCTACCCTTCTGAGCTACAGGGCCGTCCTCTGTGCCGGAGGCCCGGCCACTGTCACTTCCTCCAGGTAGGCTGTCTCCCCCCAACAGTACTCAAACATGAGTACTTATTGTTAAGGGCTACAGCCGCTGGGGTACTCTCTATTACCTGCTGATGCACCATCAATAACTCACACTGAGACGTAGGCGAGATATCGGCTTTTATTGACTGGAAGAAGGAACCAGGAGTGAGTGTCCATCATACTATGTCCTGGAGACTGAGGCCGCTGCCGGCAAACGAAGCTGCCCGCTGCTTAAGGCTGCATTCTTTTTATATCTTCCCTCCTTCCCAGGCCTCCTTCATGCGCCTGCGCAATCCCGCCTCTCAGAACTCCGATCTGAGAAGCAATTAGAAAATGACCGCCGCCGCACTTCCTCTCAAAGCCTCGCTGTCTTCTTCCAAAAGAGACAAGATCTTTAAAAAAAACGGAAGCTGAAACTCTCTGACCGGATACCATGCAATGTGCGCAGTAACTGCGGGTTTACATTGATTTCTCCAAAGCGCCCTTGGCGATTATTTGACAAACTATGACCCTCTTCCAGTAGCGAGAACTGTACCCTTTCACCCAGCATGCACTTGTGCGAGCCATCTTCCACTACCGCTCCACACGCTTTAAATCTTCAGAAATAAGTTTTCTGCAAAGCCTGATTGTTGTCAATTACCGGCTTATTTCTTTCCTGTGACATCGGGAGCAGCGAGAGAGTAAGTACCATTCCTTTTTCTGTTTCCCAGTGAATTTACTGCCAATTGCGATCCTTTCTCGGGGCAAATGCGCCCTCTCCACCTGCACCACGCGCTACCTGGTGGCCATGACAACGGCGGATCTACTGACCATCATCTTTAATGTTATATTCTGGCGGTCAGTTACTATTATTTCCCCGAGACATTCCTTGACATCACCCCGGTATGCAGTGTGATCTTTATCCTAGGTGAGGCAGCCACCGATTGCTCTGTCCGGTTCCCCGTCGCTTTTACATTTGATCGGATTATCGCCATCTGTTGCCAGAAGCGAAAGGAAAGTATTGCACCGGGAAAACTGCGGCTGCGGTTCTGACAACCGGCGTTCTGCTCTGTTTTGAAAACGTGCCATACTTCTTTATATATCACCCAGTGAAAGTGACTGACAATATACCCTGGGACTGTATTACAAAGCCGGGCTACTATACGGATCCCGGGTGGGTGGGATATGACTGGCTTTCTAACGTTCTTGTGCCATTACTTCCGTTCGCGTTAATACTACTGCGCAACGCTCTGACAGTCAGACACATTTTAGTGACGAGTCGCGTCCGTAAGGGGCTGAGGGGTCAGAACAAGACGGAGAACCGCAGTGACCCGGAGATGGAGAGCAGGAGGAGGTCTGTGATCTTACTTCTCACCATCTCCGGAAGCTTCATCATCCTGTGGTCGGTGAATGTTGCCGAATTCCTTTATTACATCATCGCCGGATTAGATCCAAATAATTACAACGATTCGGAATACATATTTCAACACTCCGGATACCTGCTGATGATATTAAGTTGCTGCACAAACACGTTTATTTATGGGGTAACTCAGTCCAAGTTCAGAGAGCAGTTCATCAGCGCAGCGAAATATCCGCTCACATAATTTTCATTTGATTATTTATTCCAATTATTCTCTTCCAATTATTTATTTTCGAAGTTTTAGATTTGATCAGAAAGTCTTTCCTCTTTTTTTGGTCGTATCTTCAGAATGGACTGCCCAGCCCCTTGTTTTCTCCTTTTTTCCCCTTTTTCATATAGTGTAGTGGGTTTTTTCTTCTGTTTTAAATTTAAAGTTTTTTTTTCTCTCTTTATGAGCTGACGAGAGGAGAATTAGCTGTTTTCTTTTTTATTATATACTACATATTAGCTAAATACTATGTAGGATTTTGATAATGTTTATTTCACTTTCTGTTTGTATAGTTATTGATATGTATATTTGAGACGATTCTCCTCTTGTTTGTATATATACTCTTTTTAAATCAATAAAACGTTTAATAAAGAAAGAAAGAAAGAAATATCCGCTCACCTCAATTAGTCAACTAAATATCGAGCCTATTTTCACCGGCGATCGCTGTGTTCTTAGCTGGACACTACAGAACTGTCGTCAGCGGAGAACGCAACAACCGGGAGAATTAAACTCGTTTAGAAGCCCAGAGAGACTCAGCACCATTCGGCTCCCGCATCCCACCATCTCCTCGTTCCACCAATTATCACTCTCATCCTACGTTTTATTCGCGCTCTCGTCACTGCCACGGCCCTTTCGATCATGACAGAGCGGGTCAGGGTTGGAAGGTATTCAAGGGAAGAAGGTACCATCCCAGGGGAGTGTAGTGAATTACGACTTCAGTTTGCACAAAGCCTTGAGTCCGAGTAGATTAACGGGTGGGTTATTGGCTATGTCCAATGTTTCTTCAATCCCTCTACCTTCTACATTGATCTCTACGGGCTGGGAAAATGGGTCGGTCATGGGGAGTCCGGTTATCCGCACGGTCTCTCTACTCATAGTACTCTCAGGCAGTGCCACAGAGGGGCTTACGGACGGTATAGTGGCGCCGGAATCGACCAGGACAGGGACTCGTTTCTCAGTGATTTCTACATCCTGGACTGGATCCTCCTGCGGCTTCTCATGCAGCCTGATCAGAGCCGGTTGTATCGTCTTCCCCTCGTAGCCTCCCTACTGGGACCTGAAGGGGTTATGCAGAGTGAAATGAGTCACTTCCCAGGAGTATTCACAGGTCATCCTTTCTCCCAATCGTCTCCTATCCCTTCCCTCCTCGTCGCCTCGGCTCTCTCTGGCCTGTACTGACCCCTTTCTTCCGTGATCTTAAAAAACCCATTTCGTTCCATGTCGGTCAGGGTCTGGGTTACCACATTCCGTTGCTGTGTCTGCCAGTTCAGAACGGTCAATTAAAACGCATGGGCGTCCTCCGGTCGGAGGCAGTTCGGGAAGGTTTGTCCAGCCCACCGGGCATTTTGCTGGTCCAGGGGTGTTTCCGCATTTGCGTCCCGGTGTCTTTGAATCGAGCGATGACGTCAGTGACGGTGTTTCCTTCCTTTTGCATGCATCGGGCAACTTCTCCAAAGCCTCCATGTTGTCGAGCTGCGGCAAGGATACGGGCTTTAAGTTCGCCCACCCACGTTTCCATAGCCTGTCGGCATCCTCTCCAACTGACGGTGGCCCATCTCTCTCGGGAGTAGCCTTGGCAGGAGAAGTTGGACACCGCCCCAGGCAAGGAAATTCCGTATATGATACGGAGGAGCGCCTGTAAAACGTCAGGTAACGGGTTCAATATTTGACAGGTCGGAGTATAACAATTATGAGTGGCTACATGTTTTCTCAGTGGATCGGGGTCCTGATCGGACTATGTACCTCAGTCGGGGTCCAGGGTTTTAAAATAGGGACATCATCCACCATTATCCGGCTGAATACAGAGGTCCCTCGCTTTGTGAGGCTATCGGGCAACACCTCTCCCCTCTCTGGTGGAAACCCGAACCTCGATTAACGGAGAGTCCGACCCGCCCCAGGCTCCGAAAGAATCGGGCACAGCCGCAGTGCTTCGGTCCTGGAGAGCATCCGGTGCTGCCACAGCCTGGGCTAGCAGCCCGTTCTGTGTTTCAATCCCACTGCCAACTCAATAACCTCCCTATCTTCATGGGGCCTCATGGGGCGGTGAAAGCGCCAGCAGAGGGTACAGGTCTCACAATGGAGCTTCCGAGTGACGCTAGAATCTGCCATCGGACTATTACCTTCCCTATTTCTGGCATTTCCCTTAGGCCGCTAGCGCCGCTTTCCTACCTCTTCCCATTTAGTAACATTGTAATTAAGATCCCAGCGAGAATCCTCACCCCCAGACTCAACGCAGTGTCTCCCTTTCAGTTTTCCATTTTTACCAAATCGAAAGAATCTCCATAGGGCCAGGCTCCTTGATTCAGCCACGTAAATCACTGGTGAAGGTAACAGAGTACCTGTTGTTCCTTGGTTCCAACCAAACCTGATAGGCGGAGGAATCGGGAGGAATTAACGTGTCGCGCAATTATTCTTCTGTGTTCTTGTATTTTGCAACTTTCCTCTTCGTGTCCTTATTCACTGAGGCCTTGGCGTTCGGATCGGCCGGGCGTCGTCCTTTCTTCTCTTCTAGTTCGCTTGACCAAGACCTACTGGCCTGGTTTCCCATTTTAATATGTATTTCTATCTTCATTTATTCCAGTTATTACTATTCTACGTTCTGTTTCCTATGCTAAGCGTACTTCTTAATCAGCTGATTAACATATACGAATACCAGGCTCCCCTTAAATTTAACAGAAATATTTCGTCCATTAGGTCTGATCTCCTCTCCCAGTTTCGTTCTTGTTCTTACCAGAGCTCAGGAACTGGGAACCGGCCGGTCAGGGAATGTCTTACTCACGCATCGCCCTGGTCCTGATCTTGATTCCCGTCTCTCAGGGAAGTCTCACAGGTCGGGATGAGATTCCTGTCCGAGGGCCCAATTACTCGGCTGTGGCTCAGCTGGATCCCGTAGACAGGTATCCCATTCCCGTCGCCAGATTGTCAGGGATTTTCCTTTCCACACAAGACTGGGACCCGGGTTTTCGTTAGGAGACTCTTTATTGACGTGACATGGAGAGCAGTCCATCCGGAGAGCAACGCCTTCGCTTACAATCATTATGGTTGATTCTAATGGGTATTGTTTGTTCAACATTTCCATATTTCGGATTGTTCTGAGCAAGCTAGAGGGAAAAAAAATCTGATGTCACGTGGCCTTTTGGTGTGCAGCTGAAGGCCAGAGGGCAGAATGACGTAGTGTTTTGTCGACGCTAGAGGGCGCCATCAGGAGTTTATACTGATCCAGGCATTACGCAACACAGACACACGATGCTATAGTCCCGCAGAACTATTTATCCAGCCCACCCGACCAAAATTCTCCACACAAGCGAAAAAACCTTCCTCAGGACCCCAGTGCAACCACAATACCTCTATCACTCACAACAGACAAACCAATATATTTTACTCTGAACAGGTTAATGGAATACAAAGTGCGTGTAGGAAAGCACCACACTGGGAAAAAGTAAACATTAAGCAAACAGCTCGCTGTCCAAGTGACAAGACCTCAGTGGTGGCGGGATATTCATTAGTCTTGCAACCCGGGGGAAGAAGTTATTACCCGGCATTCCTGGTGCTGATATGCATGCACCTTCATCGTGACCGCTGTGTGTCAAAGAGATCATGGGATGGGTGGCAGGGATTCTCAACAATGCTTTGGCCCCTTCTTCTGCAACGCTCCCGGAATGTGTCAAAAACAGGGCCGAGTGAGACCCCGATCATACTCTCGGCGGTTTTTCGCTCTCCTCTATTGTCCCGTGGTTCGATGCCTTTCAGCTTCTGTACCATACAAAGATGGCGCCGGACATGACACTCTCCATGGTGCTCCAGTAGACGCTGCTGTGGCTTCCTGACTAGTGTCAAGGTGTTGTGGGTCCAGGTTAGATCGTTTGTTATGTGCACACCAAAGAACTTGATCTTTTTCACCCTCTCCAGAGCAGAGCCATTGATGATCAATGGAGTGTGGTCGATCTCTGCCTTCTTGGTTCCCCATCATCGCTTCATTTTCTCTTCTCCACGCTGACACTCGTGCTGTTGTTCTCGCACCATTTAACAATCCTCTCAATCTCCTCTCCGTACGCTGAATCAACTTTGTTGCTGATGGTACCGAACACTGTAATATCATCACAGAACCTGATGAGGTTGCTTGAGCTGAGTCTGGCAGTGCTGACGTCAGACAGCAGTTTGGATAGCGGCGGACTGAGTACACCGTTTGGATAGCGGAGGATGAGAAGCGACGTGATAGAGGTGTACAGGATATTGAGAGGCACTGATCGTGTGGATAGTGAGAGGCTTTTTCTCCCAGGGCTAAAATAGCTAGCACGAGAGGGCATAGTTTTGACGTGCTTGGAGATGTCAGCGGTATGTTTCTGTACACAGAGAGTGGTGAGCCAGTGGACTGACCTGCCGGCTGTGGTGGTGTAAGCGGAAACGATGGAATCTTTTAACTGCACAATGGTTCCAGGGAGTTTAGAAATATAGAGGTCTATGGGTAAATTCTAAGGTAGGAACGTGTTCGGCACAGCCTTGTGGGCCGACGGGCCTGTATTTTGCTGTCGGTTTTGTGTGTTTCTATGTTTCTACAACCCTGGGGGGAGTGTTGGGGTGGAGCTGTGACCTCTGTTACCTGGGACGTATTGCCCGCTTGCCCTGGCCTGGGTAAATTGTCCGGCTCTGCGGGTTTGCGTGGGTATCCCCTGGGTAGCCTCCTCCTCACCTCGGCTCCGGCCAGACTGAGTGTCTGTTCCTCTGGAAGGGAGGAGGCCTCTCCTCAGCGGCACGACATCGAATTGGTTAAATTGTGCACAGGAAGCATTCAGCCTGTGAGGAATGGAGGCCTAGCACTTTTTGTCGTGTGAGGCCACTTATAATCCGATCTGGTGTGTGTACTCGCCACAGGATCCTCGTGTCCCAGGTGTCATAAAGGTGTCTGTGCATTTTCCGTGCGGACTTCCGCATCCCCCCCCCCCCTTACACCCCGTTGCACGCTATCCGCTCCCTTGCTTTCTGCGGGTTTGTGACGTAGGATCATGAATGGATCAGGACAGGCAGATTTGAGGAGAACAGAACTAGCAGGAACAGAGAAACAAAACATGCCGACAATTTACCTGACCAGAGGAGACAGGAACAAACAGAGTAGTTGTTGGAAATATCGAAGGGCTGCCGGAATTTGAAAATCACGGAAATCATGATTCGAAAAAGAGACACTGGTCGGATTTAGTCATTGCTTGCTGGGGATTACCGTCTCAGTGATACACTCCCACCGGCTCTCCACTCCGCTTGGGAGCAACGAAACAACCCAACACAAACAGCAAGAACACCTCAGGCTGCTGTTCCCGATGGAACTCGGCGTTTAACACCATCATCCGCTCAGTACGAATCAACGGGCTCCGCTCCTCTCTCTGCAACCGGATCCGCAGTTCCCTCGGCGGGAGTTCACAGTCAGTGCAGATCAGTAAAAACTACTTCTTGCTCGCTGAGAGTTAACACAGGCACACCTGAAGGATGTGTGTTCAGTCGACTGCGGTACAATCTGTCATGTTTGTATATCTAAACTTAACGACAGATCTGTGATATATTCGCACCTTCTTAAGAAAGTTTTATTGTTAGAATCTCAGCTGACGGCGGAAATTGCAAAATTTTGCAATATTTCATGGACGTGCATGTATGTGTAAGTCACGTGAGCCCTTTCCCGCTCCCATTTTACCGCAGATCGGCCTTGTTTCCGAGGATCCGCCCCCAGCTCTGATGACATAAATTACAGTCCTGACTTCCCTTCAGTTCTATGTTGAAGCGGGTCGGTGGCGGCGGCGGATCGTCTGTAGGATCCGGATTAGGAGACGACCATCACCCCCAGTGTCGGGAATCCGGGGGAGGGTTCACTGTCCGGGCGTGAAAACAAGTTCTCATCGGTGAGTACTGAGGCTGGTCCCCAGTGTGGACGTCTGATGTAAGGTAATGCACCCAGTTAACTTCCCCGATCTGGCGGCCTCTCTGCGCTTGCTGGACAGAACCTGCCCGGGTCGGTCTGTGTTGAGATGAGCCCCCGTTCAGCCCCTCTTGCCCTGGTCCTAGTAGCGTGATGGGGTGGTGATACCGAGGCTGCACTCATCCACTGACGTTTATCCCGGGAACTTTACCTTCCTTACCCAGCCCCGCAACTTCGCCTGGATCGATAGCCGCTGTCTACAATTGTTTTTACATCATTCCAGTGCGCGAGAAGCTAAAGTTATTGTTGTATGATCTGGGTTTGTCATTTTGGGATCTTTTTCTATCGTATTATTCAGTGCCCGTGTATCGCTGAATGACCACCAGTGACTGTCCTTGATCCCTCAGCCACATGGCTCAAACTCCTCATTCACTCACATCTTGTGCAACCTCTCTCCAGCCCGTGTGTACCCACCTCAATGATGTACAGTACATCAGTTAAGTTTCCTGTAATATTTGACATTATTGTGAGTTTTCCAGGAATCGTTTTTTTTTTGTTAGTCAGAACTACCAGAGGTTTAGTTGAATGCAACACCTGGTGAGGTAAGAGTTACAAGCTGCGAGCCCAGGGTGTGACAGGAAATACCCCAACATGAATAGAGCAGTAGTTGGTGATGGAGCCCGGGGTGTGGCAGGAAATACTCCAACATGAATAGAGCAGTAGTTGGTGATGGAGCCCGGGGTGTGGCAGGAAATACTCCAACATGAATAGAGCAGTAGTTGGTGTTGGAGCCCGGGGTGTGGCAGGAAATATTCCAGCATGTATAGAGCAGTAGTTGGTGATGGAGCCCAGGGTGTGGCAGGAAATATTCCAGCATGTATAGAGCAGTAGTTGGTGAAGGAGCCCAGGGTGTGGCAGGAAATACTCCAGCATGTATAGAGCAGTAGTTGGTGATGGAATGCTTACCTGCTTGTATACATTTTTGTTATAATAATGCACGGAAATTTGGTAAAATGAGTGGGACCTTCGATGAGACATAAAGTATGCCGCGGAGTTTGACAGGGACGTGGACTAAATAGTTCCTGTTGTGGGAGGGTCTGAAACCAAGCACCGCCAGCTGAAGACAGCAGAGATGTTTTCCTCTCCCCCTCTCTGGGTCTAGTGTATCATGGGAATGACCGTCCTCAATATTCAGCAGAAGGAGAGTCTTTCAGTTAATATTGTAATCCTGCAGTGTCGTGATACACAAATGAGTGAGATGTTACAGGAGAGAGGCAGGATTGATGCGCCGAGATCACAATCAGATCTGCGTTGGTCACAGTGAATGCTGGATGCCAATGAAATTAAATATCCGCGGATACAATCAATGCACTGTTATATATAAAAAAAACTGCACTGTATATAAGCATGTCTCCCCTGTTATATGTAACACCACAAGTCAAGATCACAACAGATTCCTCACAAAAAAAAAACTCGCAGAGGCAGATATCTGTCTGGTAAACCTTCCTCTGGTTTCCCACCTACCCGCTCACATCGGAGAGAAGGGAAACAACACTGCAGACGGTGATCCACAACAGGTCTCACCAACCGACTATATAATGGAACCATCAACTCCTTACACCGCCTCCCCCCACGACCACCCCCCGCCCCGGCTGTAATCTCCAGTGTGGGTGGTTCCATGCTTTTGACCATCAACCGAAATGCCGTCTAGGATGGACAGTTAGTATCAATCCCGGCCGTGAAGGAATAAACAAAGCGAATCCTCAGTTCCCTTGGTAGGGGATCGATAAAGCCCCGAGTATGGACGGATCGGTCGTCCTGTGACGGCAAGCAGTAGCCCGCGGACAGTTCCGAGATGCCGAAAGATCGCACCTCCTGAGCCTTTGCTGATGATTCGGAGCTGGGTTGAAAGTGCGGCGATTCCAATAACACTGTCAACTGCCCCGGTTTCCCGCGGGAAATACACAGGAAGTCGATGCATTCAATTAGACGAAAGGAATTATTAATTCACTTAAAAGCGATTCGCTACAGTTCTAATGTCGATCAAAGATATCAATTCCATTCGTGTTCATAAAAGTGGCTGACTGCCTTTGTGAAGTTTATATATCAGTATATACTGCTTCTTACCGTGTACCGCGGCTCCAGGTTCTGTTACCACCCTGTCCCAGTAAGGCTGGGTTACGGGTTCTGGAAGTAATGAACACACGCTGGTTAATGCTCAGTCAGCTCCTGGTGATAATCATTATCTAAACCCACAGCGTTATCAGCGGGTCACTCCATGTCCTGTTCCTTAGCACAGGGTACGTTCTGTCTCCAAACAAACATCACCATGGAGATGAAATGTGATCTCAGTGATTTTGAGAGCGGAATGTTTGTCCGTGTCGGAGGGTTCAGTTTGAATTTCGCAGGAACTGCTGAACTCCTGGGATTGTCCCGTTCAACAGTCTCAGTTTGCGGAGAATGGTGCTGGGAAAAAAATCAGGTAGCGGCAATTCTCAGAGAGACAAATCTTCTTGGTGATGACAGAGATCGGTGGTTAAAGGCGGACTGATTCAATCGGCCAGGAAGACGACAGTACCTCAAATAATCGCGAACTATTGCACTGTGCAGAGGGGCATCACTGGACGCGAATCAGGTCGAACATTGGACTGAATGGGCAACGGCATTAGAATACCACGGATATACAATCAGTGGCCGTATTATTAGGTACCGGAGGAGCATAACACAGTGCACATCGACATTTGTTATCAACAATGAGATTTAACTCGTAAAGTTTAATTTTCAATATTACTGACACATACTTGTTGTCTTTGCTAAAATAGCACACTCACTCCTGCAAAAAAATATCAGGCGGATCCGCAAAGCCACACAAAGTTAAAGACAGTATTGAAATGGTAGAAATGTCACAAGGGGACGTGGAGATTGGACCCAAATGCAGGACGCAGGCACTGAAGTACTAGGGGCGGGACAGAAACAACTAAAGGATAGAACAAGGTGGGGTGAACATGCGTGAGGAACGTGGCATTCAAAGGTGATCCTGGGGTTCAGAGATAGTTCAGACAAGGCAGGAGGATCCTGAGGATTCAGGCAAAGCAGGGTCTTGGAGTTCATGGCAAGGCAGGGTCCTCCGCCAGGTAACGGCAATCTGGCCTGACTGACCTGACGGAGGCGAGGGGTAGGAAAGTGGCAAAGACCTTCGGATGGGCCGCATGACTCCTTGGCACTTCCGCCTCCCAGGCGTGAACACAGAGGCCTGAGCAAGACGCGGTAAACCTGGGCACGTGCGGGGTACCACCCGTCGGGAGCGAGGGGTAGGAAACAGGCAGAGCCCTCCGCCAGGTAACGGCAATCCGGCCTGACCTGACCGACGGGGGCGACGGGTAGGAAAAGTGGCAGAGTCCTCCGCTAGGTAACGGCAATCCGGCCTGACCTGCCAGATAGGGGGTGGGAGGGGTAGGGAAAGGGGCAGAGCCCTCTGCTAGGTAACGGCAATCCGGCCTGACCTGACCGACGGGGGCGACGGGTAGGAAAAGTGGCAGAGTCCTCCGCTAGGTAACGGCAATCCGGCCTGACCTGCCAGATAGGGGGTGGGAGGGGTAGGGAAAGGGGCAGAGCCCTCCGCTAGGTAACGGTAATCCGGCCTGACCTGCCAGATAGGGGGTGGTAGGGGTAGGGAAAGGGGCAGAGCCCTCCGCTAGGTAACGGTAATCCGGCCTGACCTGCCAGATAGGGGGTGGGAGGGGTAGGGAAAGGGGCAGAGCCCTCCGCTAGGTAACGGCAATCCGGCCTGACCTGCCCGACAGGGAGTGGGAGGGGGGTAGGGAAAGGGGAAGAGTCTTCCGCTAGGTAACGGCAATCTGGCCTGACCTGCCAGATAGGGGGTGGGAGGGGTAGGGAAAGGGGCAAAGCCCTCCGCTAGGTAACGGCAATCCGGCCTGACCTGCCAGATAGGGGGTGGGAGGGGTAGGGAAAGGGGCAGAGCCCTCCGCTAGGTAACGGCAATCCGGCCTGACCTGCCAGATAGGGGGTGGGAGGGGTAGGGAAAGGGGCAGAGCCCTCCGCCAGGTAACGGCAATCTGGCCTGACCTGACAGACGGAAGCAAGGGATAGGATGGGGACTAAGTCCAGTGTGACTCCGAGACTGACTCACAGAACTAGTTGATTAGCGGTGGGTTCTCCAAGCCAGGGCGAACAGGAACGAAGACCGGGCGAACAGCACCAGCAGGACAAACATGACGCACGGGTCTGCACAGGGAAAACAGGGCGACCAGCGCAACACAGGACGAGGAGGTCAAAACGGGATGGACGGTCGGACAGCGCGACAGCGCCAGCTGGGCAAACCGGACAGAACCGCGGGACCAGCGCCTACCAGGGAAGCAGGACAAAACTGGTTTAGAGCAGTACGACCCCCAACTAGACTCTCTCTCTCTCTATCTGTCTTGTTTTACGCCGGTTGGCACCCAACTTAATGGTGCATTACCGCCTCCTTCTGTTCCAGAGTATGCGATGGACTCTCATTCTAAATCCCTTCACCCAATCGCACACATACACATACCCGAACCTACACTTTATCCTCCCCATCCTCGTACCCTATTTCTGTTTATCCATCATATCCTATAAAAAACCCTGTACCCCTTAAGCTAAAAATACCCTGACCTGTGTTCTCTCACCCATGCCCAGCAAACCTTTTACTGTCAATTTCTGCACTCCCAATTCCCTGAGATTAATTATCATTCTCATCCTCTCTCTCTGTATCCCACCCCAACTAGACAGTCTCACAGCCCCTTATATCCACCTATCAGCCGATGGGCATCAGGTGCGTCTCCTTGAGTCCAAACAAGCCACAATGATCCACAGGTTTGACTTATTGACTCAAAGAAGGGACTGCTACAAGACCAGGAGTCCGGAGTCCGCGGTCCAAATGAAGACCCGGAATGGGGGCTCCGGACCATAACAAGAAACAGTAGAAAACCTGCAGTCACAAGTGGGCGTATTAACTCATCGTAACGTCGCCCACCCAGTACAGACTCTGTGTTTACTCTGTGCTGAGCTCCTGCTTCTGCTTCCAGCGAATCCGAGCACCGGAATTCCTTGGGACCAAACAGTAAGTGAACACAATCAGAGTAATGTCCAGTTGACAACACACACAGAAGCCTGCACTCACACTCATCAGCACGTAACTCCAGACCCTGCTCCACAGCGCAGGAACGAAACGACAGAAAAACTCATTCGAGCCAATGGTTGTGATGTGCTGTTCGATCCAGGCTTACTTTTGCACCCCAGTAGACGGTGACAAAGATTGCATACAGTATCTCACGACAAATCGATCTGCTCCAGGGAGCAACTGCGACTCGCATCCTGGTTCAGATCAGGTGGTGTCCTCGCATGAAATTATTCTTTACTTTGGGACCAATTTACTGTCAGACTATAAACTTCAGTTTCAGCTGAGGGCAGATATCGCTGTAGGCTTATAGGAAAGACACAGTAGCAGGATGGGACATGAGTACTCTGTTGAAAAGTTATGATTTTAGAATATTCTTTTCTTTTTAAACACAGGACATTCCCTTTCGCCAGATTTAACTCCACACCGCAATCTTAAATATTTGTCCACAATCGGACCATATTACAATGAAGGACGGCAACTATGTGGAGATTACAAACTGGAGATAACCACGTCCAAAAGAGTACAACATATTTCACCATCAGATTCGTGTTCACTTACTGGAAATAGATAAACTTATCAATCAGATGACTTTCCTGACTAACGGGTCTATTTACGTTACTCCCGTCGGTGTGTTACCCCGCTATTGCCGCTACTTTACAAATACCTGAGCTGTTTAAAGAAGAGGAAGTACTGGCTCTATTAAGGGTTATACAAGTGGATAAGTCTCCGGGAACTGACAGGGTATTCGTTAGGACCTTAAGGGAAGTTAGTGTAGAAATAGCAGGGGCTCTGAAGGAAATATTTCAAATATCATTAGAATAGGTGGTGGTGCCGGAGGATTGGCGTATTTCTCATGTGGTTCCATTGTTGAAAAAAGGTTCTAAGAGTAAACCTAGAAATTATAGCCCTGTAATTGTGACGTCAGTGCTGGGTAAATTAATGGAAAGTAATCTTAGATATGGTATATATAACTATGTGGATAGACAGGGTCTGATTAGGAACAGTCAACATGGACGTGCATGGAAGGTCATGTTTGACAGAACATTGAATTTTCCGAAGAGGTTAAAGGGAATGTTGACGGGTGTAAAGCAGTGGATGTTGTCTATATGGACTTCAGTGAGGCCTTTGACAAGGTTCCACACGGAAGGTTAGTTAGAAAGGTTCAATCGTCAGGTATTAATATTGAATGGTAAAATGGATTCGACAGTGGCTAGATGGGAGATGCCAGAGTGTAGTGGTGGATAACTGTCAGGGTGGAGGCCGGTGACTAGTGGTGTGCCTCAGGGATCTGTACTTAGTCCAATATTGTTTGTCATATGCATCCATGATCTGGATGATGGGGTGGTAAATTGGATTAGTAAGCATGCAGATGATACTAAGTTAGGTGGCGTTGTGGATAATGAAGTAGGTTTTCAAAGCTTACAGAGAGATTTAGTCCAGTTAGAAAAGTGGACAGAACGGTGCAGATGGAGTTTAATGCTGATAAGTGTGAGGTGCTACATTTTAGTTGGACTAATCAAAATAGAACATACATGGTAAATGGTAGGGCATTGAATAATGCAGCAGAACAGAGTGTTCTAGGAATAATGGCGCATAGTTCTCTGAAGGTGGAATCTCGTGGATAGGGTGGTGAACAAAGCTTTTGGTTTGCTGGCCTTTATAAAGCAGAGCATTGAGTATAGGAATTGGGATGTAGTGTTTAAATTGTACAAGATATTGTTGAGGCCAAATTTGGAATACCGTGTACAGTTCTGGTCACCGAATTATAGGGAAGATGTCAACAAAATAGAGAGGGTACAGACGAGATTTATTAGAATATTCCCAGGGTTTCAGCACCTAAGTTACAGAGAAAGGATGAACAAGTTAGGTTTTTATTCTTTGGAGCTTAGAAGCTTGAGGGGGAGTTGATAGAGGTATTTAAAATTATGAGGGGGATAGATAGGGTTGACGTGTATAGGCTTTTTCCATTGAGAGTATGGGAGATTCAAGCAAAAGGACTTGAGTTTACAGTTAGGGGGCAGACGCTTAGTGTTAACACGAGGGGGAACTTATTTACTAGGAGAGTTGTTGCTGTGTGGAACAAGGTTCCAGTAGAAATGGTAGAGACAGGTACAACATTATCATTTAAAGTAAAATTGGATAGGTTTATGGGCAGGAAAGGAATGGAGGGTTGTGGGCTGAGTTCGGGCCAGTGGGACTAGGTGAGAGTAAGCATTCGACAGAGAGTAGAAGGGCTGAGATGGCCTGTTTCCGTGCTGTAATTGTTAGGTGGTGATATGTGAGGTGATAGACATTCAAATGGAGTAGGGCTGATACAATGAAAGGCAAGGCATGGACAAATGCATCGTTCACTGAAAAGCAAGATGGTGAAAAAAGCGTTTAGCATGCTAGCCTTCATCAGTTATGGTGTAGAGTTTAGGGGCGGCGCATTATTTGCAGTTACATAAGTTGTTGTTGAGACCACTTTTGGAATATTATCTTCAATTTTGGTTACCCTGTTATAGGAAAGACGCTGCCAAGTTGGAGAGGGTGCAGAAGAGATTTAGGAGGATGTATTTTTGGTCTAGAGGGCGTGAGTTACAGAGAGGTTGCCCATGCTGGACCTTTATACCTTGGAGTATGGGAGGTGACCTCAGAAGTTTGGGGTATTGATAAGGTGGATTGTCATTATTGGAAAGTTGGAGAGTCCAACACGAGAGATCACAGATAGAAGAGAAGAGGAGAAAAATTGAAAAGAGACCTTGGTGATAACTTCTGTACACAGGGGACAGTGAGTACCCGGAAGTAGCTACCAGAACAAGTGGTGGAAGTGGGATCAACAGCAACAACTCGGGTCTTGGACTCAGGAAATGAGAGAGAAGCCTCAAGGTTTTTGGAATGTGGCCTGGCCCCTCAGCAAGACAAAGCCACGGAAACGGCCATTGTCTCTTGGAGACACCTTTGTGGAATGGGGACTGTGTTACGTGCAAACCCTCAGGGCAACGTGGTCTGGGTGACGGGGAGAGATTGCATCATCCCAACCTGATTGAGACCCCGTGAGTCCAGATAAAAGAGGAGCTGTAAAGACGGCCCCTCAGCCGCACCAGAAGACACGCTAGAAATCCTGTGACAGCGTTTAATAGCGACAGCCGGTGGGGGGTTCGTGTGTGTCCTTCCCTTGCCTGGGATTGGCGGCCTCACCACGGAAGAACGGCTTTAGCTAAAGAAGAGGCCACAAGTGAACGGCCACCCCCCAACGAGACTCCGACGGATCGAACTCATAAAGGTTGGAAAACCCGCAGGGTAACTTCCATTCTATTCCTATTTCTCTCTCTCTCTCCAACAAAGTGCACCACAGCGACAACCAAAAGACGGCAGCTTGTCGAAATGCAGTGAACTGTATATTTCCATTGAACAATTCGTTATCCCCTAGACAACGATAGAGCTTATTGATAAATATTATACCCGCGCTTTTAGATTTAGTATTGATGACGGACATTACCTGAATGTTTGTATTAACCTTATTTTTGTGCCCCCTTATCAATAAAAACTTTTTAAAGTAATGCCATCAGACTTCAACGGACCTCTCTATCTTTGCTGGTAAGTGATCCAGTTACGGGATACGTAACAGAATACAATTCTCTGGTTAAGATCGAAGCAAAAAGCCAAGTTCCTTGAGTATACTTCTCTTTGTTTCTCCTATTGTAGGTATACATAAACCAAGTTGAAATACCACGAAAATCAGATGCTTTCAGTAGCTGTACTAACACGTTACCTTCCCTGCACTGCCATATATTCAGTTACTAATCAATGGTCAATAATACATCATCTTCCATAGTATCAGTAACCTGTGAACTCAACCTGAATGGTGACCGAGCTGGGACCTTCCTCTTAGAGCAAAGATGGGGGGGGGGGTGGTTTGGGGACTGTTGATTTGATAGAAGTGAAAACGCTGATAAGAGGCATAGATAGAATGGAGAGTCAACAACATTTCCTCAGGGCAGAAATGACTAATATCAGTGGGCATGATGTTAAGGTGATTAGAGAAAAGTATAGGGGGTTTGTCAGAAGTAGTATTTTTTTAACAAAAAGAAAATGGTGGCTGTATGGAATGCACAGCCTGGGAAGTGATAAGGGTAGATGTATCAGTGAGATTTAAAAGGCTTTTAGATAGACACATGGATGAAAGAATAATGGACATCTATTTGAGAGAGTAGGGATCAATTGATCTTGGAGCAGATTAAAAGGTCGGTGCAACATCATGGGCAAAAATCCCTGCATTCGGCTATATTGCTCTATGTCTGGCCCAGCTCAGTTTAAGCCCCGAGAGGAGTGATGAGAGCTGTGAAGCGAGGTGGAATAAAGCCTTTGGAATCATATACCTTTAAGGCCCAGAAATAAACTATGCGACTTTCAGTTTAATGACAGAGATGATATCCTATAGGTAGATTTGTTTTTCTGCTGGGATGGAATGCTTCGGGTTAATTAAACTTTCAGCCGCGTGTAGGGCTCTGCCTATTCCTTACCTCACCAACATTTTGGGGTCAATATTACAAAGCATTAGTGAACTTCATTACAGCTTAAACTTCCCATTCTTCTCAAGCATCATGTAAATGTAAAGTTTTCTTTGAATTAATCATTTTTTTTTTCTGTACTTCAGGTGAAAGATGAGAAGACATCGGCGATTCCATGAGAAAGTAGTGCTGGGTGTTCTGATTACTCTGGGATTGTTCTTCATGTTCTGGGATAATGACCAATGTCGAGAGACTGATGTTGATGCAGAAACTTTTCATCGCATTGACCTGCCCAAGGTTGTTACTGGTGATGCAACTGAATCAGTGCTCAAGCCAAAGTGCCACGCGAACACGACATTGGTGCACCTGTCCTCATTTCATCAAGAGAAAGAGCACATAAAAAACTACTTGATGTATAAACACTGTCGAGAATTTGACATGATTCAAAATGTTCCAGACAAATGTGGTGGTCGAGAAGGATCTCAGAATGTCTTCTTGCTGCTGGTGATCAAATCTCACCCTTTCAACCAGGATCGGTGGGAAATGATAAGGAAGACTTGGGGCAAAGAACGCGAATTCAATGGGGTCCTAATTAAGAGAGTCTTTATTTCTGGTGTCTCTTCTGACCAAAATGAAAGTAGGAAATTGAATCAGCTGTTAGCCATGGAAAACAGAGAACACAGAGATATACTACAATGGGATTTCTTGGATACCTTTTACAACCTCACCCTCAAACAATACAAGTTGCTGCAGTGGGTCAGTGAATTTTGCCCTAGTGCTAAATTCATCTTTAGTGCAGATGATGATGCCTTTGTCAACACCGATAACATGGTTGACTACTTGCTAGGCATGAAGGTTCACCAACACCTGTTTATGGGCCGACTCATTTATGGGTTTGGGCCCAAACGCCAGAAGTCGAGTAAGTATTATATACCAGAAATATTGACCACCATCAAGTTTTACCCACCATACATTAGTGGAGCGGGCATACTCATGTCTGTGTATACAGCTCACATCATTTTCCACATAGCCCAAGACCTTGAACTGTACCCCATTGATGATGTATTTTTTGGGATGTGTCTGGCCAAGGCTGGACTAGCCCCACATCACCATAGCGGATTTAGGACAGCTGGATTTAGTGTTCCTTCTACCCATGATGAATCTTTCAATCCTTGCTATTACCGTGAGTTGCTGCTAGTGCACCGTATCCGGACTTTTGAAATGCTATTGTTGTGGGATGCAGTGCATGATGCTAATCTGAAGTGTGTTCATGCTCCCCAGACGTCTGCATCCACGGAAAGGACCACATGAGTCATGGGAGAATGTAGCAACTTTTGGAATGGAATGCAGTTTGTAAACATGTGTTTGTTAATCAGTTGTTTATGCAATGTAAGAAGGTTAATTCCTAAATTATATTGGATTCATTAATTCATAGGGTTGGCGCCTTTCCACATTCTACAAATGTTTGTAAAGATATTAGGTGTCATCACTCAGCCTAATTCTGACAGCACCCATAATGACATTACAATATAGACAGTAGCATCACAATTTAAGTCAATTGTAATGTTATTCCAAGTGAACAGTCCTTGTGGCATTGCGTGCAGATAGGTACAGCATGTTAACTTGATGCATTTGTATAATAACACACCAATAAAATTTTTAGCAACAGTTATATCTGTGTTTTTTTTCTTGTCGTTTCTTACATGACCCTTGCAAAATGTGAAAGAGACAAATGAATTTCTTGGACTGGAACTGTGAGAACAACAAAGAATCTAGATCTAAAATTGTCTCATGGTTGGAGGAATAGAGAAACTTAAGGTCATCACTTCTGTACTCAAATGTCAGCCTGCATTGTGTCTGTGTAAACTACGTATCAAATAAAAGCACACACGCAGGAGATGGCTTTAACTGTTGTATTTACATTGCAGAGAGGGAAAGAGATCAATGAACATGTGGGGACAATAGATTAATATGCATACATAGACGGCAGTCCATATGTAGTGCGAAGGGGAGTGGAATTAGATTTGTCAGGTTTCATGTCTAAGACAATGTACTCGGTTGCCAGTGTCATGTTGCTGGTATTGACACGGTCATCACTGAGAGTTAAGTCCGGTTGCTTTGACTAGTGGCAACCTGGACATCGAAATCTGGAGAGGAAGGGACTTCGATAAGGCTCATTGTCCGAGGGGCAGCTCACGGCAGTGCAATAGAGCAATCGGTGAGCAATCAACTAGTGGCCGATCGGCATTTGGGATTGATTAGTAACAGCAAATTAAAGGAAGCTGGGGCAAACCCAGTGACCGTCGTCTGAATAGAAATATAGAAAACCTACAGAACAATATGGGCCCTCGGCCCACTGAGCTGTGCCGAACATGTCCCTACCTTAGACCTACCTAGGCTTTACCCATAGCCCTCTTTTTCTAAGCTCCATGTAATCATCCAGGAGTCTCTTAAAAGCCTCTATCGTTTCCGCCTCCACCACCGCCGCCGGCAGCCCATTCCACGCACTCAGCACTCTCTGTGTAAAAAAAAAACTTACCCTTGACATCTCCTCTGTACTTACTTTGAAGCACCTTAAACTATGCCCTCTCATGCGAGCCATTTCAGCCCTGCGGAAAACCTCTGACTGTCCACACGATCAATGCCTCTCATCATCTTGTACACCTCTATCAGGTCACCTCTCATCCTCCATCGCTCCGAGAAAAGGCCGAGTTCACTCAACCTATTCTCATAAGGCATGCTCCCCAATTCAGACAACATCCTTGTAAATCTCCTCTGCACCCTTTCTATGGTTTCCATGTCCTTCCTGTAGTGAGGCAGCTATAACTGAGCACAGTACTCCAAGTGGGATCCGACCAGGGTCCTATATAGCTGCAACATTACCTCTTAGCTCTGAAACTCAATCTCACATTTGATGAAAGCCAATGCTCTATATGCCATCTTTCTTTCTTTCTTTTTCAATCTTTTTATTGATTTTCATATATGCATACATAAAAAAACATAACATAATAATGGATAGATTATAAATACAATAGATTTGGAGCCACATTAATAATAAGATAACAATATCCTATTAAACATCGATAAAAGAAAATACATTAATCAATCAAGTCCGTATGATTATATATGAAAAAAAAATAAACGTCAAGGAAAGAAAAAATTATAAAGTATGTAAAGAATATATGTATAAAAAAACACTAAACTAAACTAACATGGGCAACAATAATAGTTTATAAGTATATGATAGTGCCAAAGAACTCCGGAACTCCATACCTGAACAATGATAAGTAGAAAGAAGGACTGGAAAAGGCCAAATTAATTCATATGAAAATGCCGAATGAACGGTCCCCAAGTTTCTTCAAATTTAATTGATGAGTCAAAAATAGTGCTCCTAATTTTTTCCAAGCTCAGGTAAGAGATAGTTTGAGAAAACCACTGAAACGTGGTAGGAGGATTTACTTCTTTCCAATTTTGTAATATAGACCTTCTAGCCATTAATGTTACAAAAGCAATCATTCGTCTGATTGAAGGGGAAAACTGATTACCTTCCTCATTTGGTATACCAAAAATTGCAGTAATAAAATGAGGTTGTAGATCAATATTCCAAATTGAAGAGATGGTAGTAAATATGTCTTTCCAATAGTTATGTAAAGTGGGACATGACCAAAACATATGGGTCAATGAAGCCACTTCTGAATGACATCTGTCACATTGAGGGTCAATATGAGAATAGAATCGAGCAAGTTCATCTTTGGACACATGAGCTCTATGTACAATTTTAAATTGTATTAAAACATGTTTAGCACATATAGAAGAAGAATTAACCATTTGTAAAATTATTTCCCATTTATCTGTTGATATATTATATCGAAGTTCTTTTTCCCATTCTTGTTTAATTTTAATTGATATTTCTGGTTGTATCTTCATAATCATGTTATAAATGAAGGCTACTAATCCCTTCTGACAAGGGTTTAAGGTAAAAATCAAGTCTGGAAAATCCACTAAAGTTGAATTAGGGAAAGATGGTAAAACTTTGTGTAATAAATTTCTGATTTGTATGTATCTAAAAAAAATTAGATTTAGGTAACTTAGATTTATTGGAGAGTTGGTCAAAGGACATCAAAGTATCTTCAAAAAAAAAGATCACGGAAACATTTTATACCTTTCCTTTTCCATATGTTAAAAGCTTGATCTGTCCAAGAAGGTTTAAAAAAAAAAGTAGAATAGGGCTATCAAGAACAACGTTTTTTAGAGTAAAAAACTTACGAAATTGAAACCAAATTCGTAAAGTATGTTTGATTACTGGATTAGATATTTGTTTGTTAAATTGAACTAAATCAGCAGGAAGACAAGACCCAAGAACAGAAAATAAAGAATATCCCTTTACCTCATTACATTCCAAATTTGCCCACTGTGGGCACAATAGTGAATCCAAATCTAGTTTCCAATACATTAAGTTACGAATATTATTTGCCCAATAATAAAATCTAAAGTTAGGTAAAGCTAGACCACCATCTTTTTTAGATTTTTGTAATTGCCTTTTACTTAACCTAGGGTTTTTATTTTGCCACACAAATGAGGAAATTTTTGAATTAATGTTATCAAAAAAAGATTTAGGAATAAAAATTGCTAAGGTTTGAAATAAATATAAAAATTTCGGTAAGATCATCATTTTAATAGCATTAATCCGACCAATTAACGATAAAAATAAAGGAGACCATCTTGTAATAAGTTGTTGAATTTGATGAAGCATGGGTAAAAAATTCAATCTAAATAAATCTTTATATTTCTTAGTAATTTTTATACCTAAATAGATAAAGTTATCTGTAACAACTTTAAATGGTATCCTATCATTCAATAAAGTTTGTGCATTTAAGGGAAATAATTCACTCTTATCTAAGTTCAGTTTATAACCAGAAAAACTACCAAATTGAGCCAACAAGGATAAAGTAGCAGGAATAGACCTACCAGGGTCAGAAATATATAACAGCCAGTCGTCGGCATATAGTGATAATTTGTATAATTTCTCATTACGGGTAATACCAAAAATATTAGGAGATTCACGAATAGCAATGGCTAAAGGTTCTAATGCGATGTTAAATAATAAAGGACTTAAGGGACCCTTGTCTCGTACCACGGCAGACGAGAGGCTGAATTGGGGAAAGGAAGGAGGGGAAAGTACCGGAACTCAACGGAAATCGATGTTCTTGCCATGGGATTGCAGGCTACCTGGACGGAATTTGAGGTGTAGCACACCCGGCCTGAGAGTAGCCTCATCGTGGCACGAGGTGAAGCCACGGGTCGACATATCGGACGGTGAACGGAGATCGGAAAGAAAATGGATTGCTTCTGGGAAATCTCGATTATGTTGATGGAGGTGAGGTGCGACGAAGTGTTAATTAATTTGAAGAAAGGTCTTGGCCAGAAAGGTCGACAGATTAAAGATTTCCAAAGATGCTGCCTAACCTGTTGAGTTCCTCCAGCGCTTTGTGCGTGATGCAGTAAATTTGATTAAAAGTTTGCATGCATTCAATATATCCGTGAGCCTGAATGTGATATTAGTTTAAGATTCTTCACTATGTTACAGGAACGTTCAGACATCTTATTCTTTATTTTATATTTCTATTGCAAGATCTATAACCGAGACAATTCCCAAAGTGAAACAGAGCAGCCCATTGACAGTATAACTTTGGTCTATGGTGACAAAGTCCATGGATCCTCGGAATGGACAAGATCAACAATAACAATCATGAAACCGAGAGATGAGCCTGAGATTGTTTCACAACAACATTCACTGGCTTCCCCAATCGTCATTTCTTCATCTTTGAGATTTTGCAATTTCGTGTCAAGCTATTCATACCTCATCACAATTGGGAGTTTACTTGAATGACATCAAGTTTATTTTAACCCCAGAGTTTGGAAAACACTTCAGCCTTGTGTGTTATTAAATAGTTCGTGTGATGGAGCGAGTATAAATGAATGAGCATGGAGATTCGTCAGCTCAGAGTTTCTCCAGCGAGATCGCGGACAGCTAGAAGACAGGGTGAATCTCAGACAGCATGCGTGAAGCCTTTTTCCGTGTGAGGAAGATATGGTGCTTGGTCATTGCCGTGATCGGTGTTCCTGGTAAGAACACAAGTAAATTAACATTTTAAGTTTTCTGTGCGCGGTCCGTGGACTCGTTCAGTAACCGACAGCGCTGTGATGTCGGAGTTTCAGAGAGTGCGGTGGAGACATTGCGACCAATCTCTGCGTTCGTTCAGAAGTTCCCTTCCCTTTTTAATTGATAGCTTCTGTTGGAAGTAAACCGGCAGCTGAAGCGGCCGTAGAGAGGAAGATCGGGAAGATGGATTCATAGATTCATAGCAGGCAGTTGTGATTTATCAATGCAAAGCCGCTGGCAAGAGAACCCCGATAATCCAGCGCGCTCGCCACCTTTACGGCTATTTGGTTTTACACCGTTTCATTAGAGCAAAGTGCTTTAAATTCGAAATTCAAGGTATTGTGCTCTGATTAAAGAAATACCTGCAAATTTGAAGGGAACGCGGGGGCGAATGGACTTTGAGATTCAGGGGAGAGTGGTCGATTGCATTTGTAAGTCACACTCCGAATATAAGTCAAGTAAGGGCCTGTGTGCGTGTTTTGTACCAGGGTTTATTATCACGCCCTGTTATCCGTGAAGTGAAGCAGGAGTTAAGAGCAAGCCCAGCGGTGTCCGTTAGGGGTCGGATGGGGTAAGGTGCACGCGATACTCCGTTCTTGTACAATATGCTTTGAAACATTTAGAATAATGTTGAAGTAATTCGGAGCGGCCCCAAAAGAGGCAGACCTTTTGGAGTACCTACACTGTCTTTGATGATAGCGTGCTAAATACTTTAAAGTTCAGCGGGTCAAGCATAAACCCGAAAAACGAAAAATGAAACTTTCTGATCGGATTCGTTGAGAGCGTGTGAAGGAAACCCGGCGAAGGGTAGTTGCGGAATTTAAAAGAACCCATGCAAGTGGAGGTGGTGTGGGGCGGGTGCTGTGTGCGGGTGATAAACGGGGAGTCAAGAAGGAGACGATGGCACTGGAACGGTGGAAATGAATTTGCTTTGAACTTTGTAGATGGACAGAGGTGGAGGGAGCGGGACTTCGCTGCACAGTGACAGTGCCAGGACATAGGTGACAGGAACGCGGTAATCAGCATCGCTCAGAAAGTAGCCGATGTACCCAGGTTTTACACATCAGTGCAAAACCTGACGGGGGGAGATTTATATTGATTTCTCTCAAGCGTTCTCGGCGATCCGTTGATAACGCCTCCTTCCCAAACCGTGTTCGTTTTCCAGTATCGAGTACCTTCTCCGTTCACCCCGCATGCGTTCGTGAGAGCGATCTGAGATTCCCGCATTATTCATTTTAAACCCCCAAATATGAGTTTTCTGCACAGTTTGATGGTTCTCAATTTCCAGCTTGTCTCTGCCCTGAGACCCACTGATCGGGGAGACAGTAATTCACTCATTCTGTTTGCTGTTCCCCCAGTGAATTTAGTGGCGATTGTCATCCTGTCCCGGGGAAAGTGCGGCCTCTCCATCTGCACCACGCGCTACCTGGTGGCCATGGCAATGGGGGATCTACTGACCATCATCTTTGATGTCATATTGTGGCGGATCAGTTATTATTACTTCCCCGGGACTTTCCTGGACATCACCCCCGTGTGCAGTGTGATCGGTGCCCTGGGACAGGCAGCTACTGACTGTTCTGTCTGGTTCACCGTCATGTTTACATTTGATCGGTTTATCGCCATCTGTTGTCAGAATCGGAAAGCGAATTATTGCACCGGGAAAACTGCGGTTGTGGTTCTGACAACAACCGGCGTCCTGATCTGTGTTAAAAATGTGCCTTACTTCTTCATATATCACTCTGTGAAGGTGATTGACAATATACCCTGGGACTGTATTATAAAGCCGGGCTACTATACGGATCCCGGATGGGTGGGATATGACTGGTTTGCCACAGTTCTAACGCCATTACTCCCTTTCCTGTTAATACTACTGTTCAATGCTTTGACAGTCAGACATATTTTAGTGACCAGTCGTGTCCGTAAGGGGCTGAGGGGTCAGAGTAAGGCGGAAAACCGCAGTGACACGGAGATAGAGAGCAGGAGGAGGTCTGTGATCTTACTTCTCACCATCTCCGGAAGCTTCATCATCCTGTGGTCGGTATTCGTTGCCGAATTCCTTTATTACATCATCGCCGGATTGGATACAAATAATTACAACGATTCGGAATACATACTTCAACACTCTGGAATCATGCTGATGATATTAAGTTGCTGCACAAACACGTTTATTTATGGGGTAACTCAGTCCAAGTTCAGAGAGCAGTTCATCAGCGCAGCGAAATGCCCGCTCACGTCAATTATTCAACTGATTAATGAACAGAATATCTAAGATTTACTCAGAGGCCGTCGCAGTGTTTTCATCTTGTTACTATGGAACTGACGGTCACCGTAAATACAATCTCCCACAGTCTGGTACTTAACCCAGTTTGTGTATTTTACACTCTGGGTTCCTCAGAGCCGCAGACACCATTTTCACTCCTGAATCTCACAGTCCATTCTTCCCAAATCTCAACACAAACAGACAAATTGAAGAACAAAGTGATTCAAACCGTACATCGGAGGGAACATCTCTCATTCGGATAGCTGAACAACGTTAAACACTTCAGTTAATCACTGATCGGAGTTCCCATCACTGTCAATGTCCCTCACTGCACATATCCAGGTTATTCACCGAATGCTGCAATTTAGTCGGCAAACTCCTCAAGTTCTCTCTCATTCCCCGATGGTTACAAAAGTGTTCCTGATGTGAAAGGGTCAAAAGGGCAGGCCCAAGGTGAGGAAGATTTATGAATGTGGGACTGTCGATGGGATGAGGTGGAACAGACTCCATCTGAGGAAAAGATAGGGGAAGACAGAACAAGAACGTGGGACGGGAATGTGGACAAGATTTCCCACATGAGGAAGGGAGATGGAGAAGAGAGATCCCACAGGAGAAAGGTATCGGGAATAGAGATCCCAAAGGAGGAAGGGGGAAGTGGAAGGGAGACCCCAGAGGAGCAAGGGGATGGGGAAAAGCGATCCAGCAGGAAGAAGGGGGATGGGGAAGAGCGGTCCCACAGCAGTATACCGATGAGAAAAAATAATCCAACAGACCAGATGACGCAGAAACAGATTTTTCGGGAGGGGTGGGTGTGACCTAAGGCCCACAATCGGGAGAGGAGATGCGCCCATGGGTTCTGGGTATCTGGTAGTGAGCAAAGTCAGACAGGTGGACTGATGGTGATAGTCACACACGGGGAAGGGCAGGGGAGGGCAATCTCAGAATGGTATTTCTTTCCTTCTCACAGGGACCAGTCTACTGACGGTCTCTTGTCCCTCACCGGGAAGAGGGTATGAATCCCTGACCCACCTGCTGCAGTCTGTGTCGGTCTGCGTGTCAGTAACTGAGAGAAGGAATATTGTCAATGGACGTGTCACAGGCAGTGAGAAACACGGCTATTCCTGTGATTTACTACCATTAAACCAATGGCCGTTGTTCACTGATCTGATAAAGTCTCCAACATCCCTTCACAAGGAACAACAGAACCCTCCCGTCCTTGGGAATTGACTGACCAATCCCCTGGGCATTTGTCACAATTCTTCTTAATCTGATTTTCTACAGTTTTACCCACATTCATTTACATTGAAACAACACAATGGAACGGTTTCACAGTTCAAAGGAAGTGACAAGTCAAGTTACCTCAACTCCTGGCACTTGTGCAGCCCGGGTCCCAGCCGCTGGATTCCTTCACACTGAATGTGGCAGTTCCCCAGGTCGAGGTGTTATATTGTATCACAGAGTCCGATGACATGAGACAGGACCGCGCAGTCAATCGGTGTCAGTGTGATTCCACTGAATGGAAGTGTTTCCACAGATCCCAGAGCGGACTGAGCCTGTCCACGATTCTGAAACTCCAGGTAGTGCAATGTGTTCAGGAGGCTCCTTCTACCAGCCTCACTCCACGTGTTTCCAACCTGGCGTTTAACCTCCTCCATCACCCAGTCAATCACCGGCAGGGTTAAGAAGAACCAGCAGAACCACCTGGAGTCTGAGTCTTCCGTTATAAACTCTATTTTATTAGCAACTACGTGAATAAAGAAATATAGAACGAGATAAAGTAAACAGGTTAGCAGGGTTTATATGTGCGTATACCTATCAAAATATATATGTGTGTGCGCGCGTGTGTGTGTGTGTGTGTGTGTGTGTGTGTGTGTGTGTGTGCCCAAGCTTCCCCAGCTCAGGTACAGTCTTACGGTGGGATGGTAAGTAATCAGTTCAGTTCTGGAATTTGGTTTGAGTAGAGCTGGAGAGAGAGAGAGAGAGAGTTGGTTTATCTTCCAGTGCCGATGCCGATCCTCCACGTCGTCCTCCTGTTCCCGAAACTTATTTAAACGTCACCAACTTGTGACTACAGAAAATGGGATGCCATCTTCTGTAGTAGATTTATGAACCCTAGACCAAGGGTTAAACACACCGACCGTACTCACAGTTGCAGGTTCGGGGTCATGATAACGTTTGATCATATTTACTTGGACGAGCAGGGTAGCCTTTCTCCGTTCAGGAATCCTAATAACATAATTTAAAGGATCAATTTTGTTAATTATTTCTGATGGTCCACTAAATCTCGCTTGACGTGGATTGGTAAGGATGGGGAACAGCATCATGACCCTTTCTCCAGCACGATATCTCTGCTCCCTCGCTCTTCTGTCATACCCCTGTTTCATGTTTTTCTGAGAGTGTTGTAAATTCTGCTTCACAAGGTCACAAGCCTTGTCAAGTCTGTCTCTGAATTCAGAAAAGTAACTAAGCACGTTGCTACTCACTTCCCGATCTGACCATTGCTCTCTGAGTAGGGTCAAAAGTGACACAATGTGATTAACTCACAATTCGTTAACTATCCCCTGGAACGTTTTCGAAGTAAAGTTACTTCAGATTGGTAGACATACCAGTGTGAAAAAATTGATAAGTGCTTTTACCACAGTCTTGGCCTTGTCGTTCCTGAGAGGCACCGCTTCATGGAACCTAGACATCGCACATATGATGGTTAATAAATCCTCATAACCAGCTGCAGTCCGTGGCAATGGGCCAACATAATCCACTGTGACCCGAGAAAAAGGTTCAACAAAAGCAGGTGTTGGTCTGAGTGGTGACGCTGGGATCACGTGATCAGGTTTTCACGCAACCTGACAGGTATGGCAAGTCCTGCAAACGTTGACAACATCCTTCCTTAAATTAGGCCAGTAGAATTCCTTCATAATCCTGTTTACTGTCTTCCTCACTCCAAGGTGTCCAACTAAAGGCATACTATGAACCATGTTTAAAATCTCACCCCTGTAAACTTTCGGGACCACAACTTGATGTTCAATGATCCAATCCACACTTGCAGGCACAGTAGGTGATCTCCACTTCCTCAGTAACACTCTATCCTTCAGATATTATCCCACTGACTCTCTCTGAACCTGCTCTTCTGTGAGAGCCGTCTCCGTTAACGCAGCAATTTCAGAATATCAACTTTGTTCCGCTATAAATTAATCCCTGGACAAGGACAAACCTTTCTTACCCTCCTTACTACCCAGGTCCTGATGTAACACGGAAGGCAGAAATGTGTCTGACAGATTCTCACAAATTAAACCCCTGTCTTTGCTAACTGCGTCACCAGCCTTTATAGAGATGTTTCGTGTCACTGCGCATGTGAGGTTCATATCAGTATCTGTGCGTGTGTTATCAGACACAAGCTCGCTTGTTAGCTGTACTGCTGAATAAACTTCACCCTGGATAGGTGCCAACCTAATATTTACCAAACCCAGTACCATTACTAAGCTTACGAAGACCATGTTTACAATATAAAAATTCCCAAAGAGCCCATCCATTCTGATCTTTCGACTTTTATCTTGACTCGTCTCTATAGTAACCCAGTCAGGTGGTCTCTCAAAACCAAAACAATCCTTTCAATCGTGAAAAACAACTCCACAACCTTGAAGGTGTTTACTACCTCCTGCGAAAATAAAATTCAACAGAGTTTCTCATACTTTTACAGGCCATTCACTGGCACCAAGATTAAACCATTATTCACTGAACCAAGTCAATCTGGCTCAAAAAGACTGCATTCTTTGTCAACCGAGTCAGACCCCTCAGACCTTAACTGAGTTTCAACACAAGGTTCAACACCCTGGAAATTCACAGGTGCTTCAACAAACTGAACACTGGCAATCGGGACAGCTGCATCTTCTAGAATTCAATTCCAGTCCCAGTTTCAAATTCCAGGTTCCCCTGGTCCTCCCAGTTACTCTCTGGGAAACTCCCATCCGAAGTAAACTCAACCTTGTGGGTTAAAACTACCTCGTCTCTAACCTGTCAGACTCCCGCAAGGTGGTGGTATCCTTTTCATCCCGGTCTGTCCTTAGAGCATCAGGAACACACTTCTTAAATTCTTCATTCACAACCAGCTCTTTCAAGCTGTCCAAACACTCAGTTACCGCTTCCGAGGTACACCGGCGATTGAAGCACACCTGTTTCTCATGGGCAAACTCCACATAAGTTTGGCGCCCGGACATCCCTAAATCTCTGAACTTTTGTCTATACTCCTCCGGAACCAACTCATGGACTTTAAGCACTGAATCTTTCACTGCATCATTGACTGTACAAGGGTCAGGGCAGCATAAGCTTGCTGAGCCTTCGCCTTCAACACACTATGTAACATGACAGCCCACTTATCCCTCGGCCATTTCCGACTCAGGGTCACCTTTTCAAAGTGTAGGAAATACCGGTCGACCTCAGCTTCATCAAGTGGTAGGACTAACTTAATTTGTTGGCTGCTATTAATCAGTACCACCAGCTCCTTACCCCTACCTGACGATTGATCGTGTCGCTCCCACATCACCCTCTCGAAATGGCTCGCTTTCTCTGCCTCTTCAGCCTCGAGCTGTCTTAATTTGAACTCACACACAAACCTCAGTTTTGCTAACTGAAGGTGAACCTCAGCCTCAGTAAGTAATTTACCTTCAGCAAACATTTCCAACACATCCTCTTCAAATTTCCCCTTGGCTACATAATGATGTGCTATTAACAGCTGTATCCGAGCCTTCTCCATGCCAGTGGTCACCTTAACCTTTAACTTACGAGCAATTCCCAACAGTACATCCCTCTCAGCATCATCCAACGCCTCCGGGTTGGTTCTGCTACAAACTTATTAACTTCAAGCTCCATTTCTGCTGATAATCCACTCACACAAATCGAAAGGAGATTTCCCCAATCAAATCAACTAGACATTCAAGCCCCCAACAAATTTTAGAGTGGCTCCCACCGATTTTCATTCATCTCCGGGACAAGCGCCCGATTTGCTCATGTCCCGGACAGAGGCCGCAATTTGTTACGTACCCCGTAACGTTTTAAAACGAACCAGCAGAAATGGGCACACCTGGAGTCTGAGTCATAAACTTTATTTTATTATTAACTAATAAAGGAATATAAAACGAGATAAAGTAAACAGGTTAGCAAAGTATATGCATATATACAGGTGAGTAAATAAGCTTCCCCAGCTCAGGTGATTGGGTGATACAGTCTCACGGTGGGATGGTAAGTAATCAGTTCATTTCTGGAATTTGGTTTGAGTAGAGTTGGAGAGTGAGAGTTAGAGTGTTTATTTATCTTCCAATGCCGATGCCGATCCTCCACGTCCTCCTCCTGTTCCCGAAGCTTACAGTCACCGACTGTGACCGCAAGAAGGGGATGCCGTCTTCTGTGGTGGAGTTATCAACCCCAGACCAGGGTTAAACACACCGATATCTCCCCACCGGTCATCCCTTTGCCCACACTGTGAGCAAAAACACCACCTTTATCGTGGGTACACAAAGCTCACCAGTGTCCTCCTTGCCTCTGGAGTCGTGTGTCTCCTGTGGTGTGTCTTGTGTGTCTTTGGTGTGTGTCTGATTAAAACGTCAACTGACCTTGTATATATCTCCAAATGCTGAACACGAGCTGTCCATCATATAGCTCCGCCTTTCAGTTTCCAAGGAAACTCACAGACATTCTGTCTCCCTGCTGCTGAATTAGCACACAAGCTGTTCGCTCCCAACCCTCTCTCGTTTACAGCAACAGTCCAGTTTAGAATAATCATTCAGATCACGTCACAATCTAAACACAGCTACAAGATCTGTGATATATTCGGATATGCTTAAGAATTGTGAGAATCGCAGCTGACGGCGAAAATTGCAGATATTTGCAAAATTTCATGGACCTACATGTATGTGTAAGTCACGTGACTTTCCCCGCTCCCATTTTACCGCAGATCTGCCTTGTTTCCGAGTTTCCGCCCCCAGCTCTGATGACATAAATTACAGTCCTGTCTTTCCTTCAGTTCTGTGTTGAAGCGGGTCGGCGGCGGCGGCGGATAGTCTGTAGCATCCGGATTAGGAGACAACCATCACCCCCAGAGTCGGGAATCCGGGGAAGGGTTCACTGTCCGGGCGTGAAAACAAGTTCTCATCGGTGAGTACCGAGGCCCGTCCCGAGTGTGGACATCTGATGTAAGGTAATGCACCCAGTTAACTTCCCCGATCTGGCGGCCTCTCTGCGCTTGCTGGACAGGACCTGCCGAGGTCGCTCTGTGTTGTGGGACCTTCACAACATACCGACTGAGATGAGCCGCCGCTCAGCCCCTCTTGCCCTGGTCCTGGGAGCGAGATGGGGTGGTGATACCGAGACTGCACTCATCCATTGAGGTTTATCCCGGGAACTTTACCTTCGTCACCCGGCCCCGCATCGGTCAAACCTTCACCTGGATCGATAGCCGGTGTCTACAATTGTTTTACATCATTCCAGGGCGCGGGAAGCGGCCCTTCCACCTGTTGTGTTCTTGCAGACAGAGAAGGTTAAACCGAGTAACCGCACCTTCGGGACACTGCTCCGTCTGTCTGAGTAGATCCATCTTTCGCCCGTTCAGACAAGGCAGTGAGATCCAGATCTCTCACGGCCTCTCGTTCAGGGTGGCCATCGTTGTGTTTATTTTTGTTAAATAAAAATCTAACATCCAATTTATTCGGTGTAAAATCCGAGTCATATGCACACCATTTAAGAATTGCAATATCTCCCTCTAGATTACATTCTTTTATAGTAGTTTTCCATATTTTAAGAGTCAATTCCTCAACCGTGCTGCAAAATAATAATCTCTAAGAGAAGGTAGGCCCCATCCTCAGATTTCCTTTGCTAATTGCAAAGTTTTGAGACGACCTCTATGCCTTTTCCCTGCCAAATATACCTCGGTAACATCTTATACAAAATGCTGGTGGAACACAGCAGGCCAGACAACATCTATAGGGAGAAGCACTGTCGACATTTCCGGCTGTGACTCTTCATCAGCACGTCAGGTCTGCCCCGATTTTATTTTTTTTTTTGTATATGATCCATAATGTGAAGTGTCCTTCGTATATTGTCTTGTGTTTGGCGTTGTCGTATAAAACCTGTCTGACCATTACGTATCAGAATGGGTAGAAACTTCTCTAATCGTTTGGCCATGATAGAGGTAAATAACCTATAATCTACATTAAGAACAGATATTGGTCTAAATGACCCGTCTTCTATTTTATCCTTGCCTTCTCTCGGTAAAGCTGAGATTATCGCTTCCTTCCAACTGGGTGGCATTTGTGCCTTTTTTGAAGCCCAGTTCAGTGTGGGGAGTAAAGCAGGAATTAACTCATTTTTAAATTCTTTGTACCACTCTGCCGTATACACATCTGATCCTGGTGACTTGCTTAATTTAAGCCTACTAATTGCAGCTTTTAATTCAACTTCAGTTATGTCAGTAGTCATCCTTCTATTTGGTTCTTCGCTTAAAGTGGGTAACTCTAGAGAATTCAAAAGGTGTCAATTTGGGTTATGCTTCCCCCTGGAACGTTGGAATATAGAATTTTGTAAAACACTTCAAAAGCTTCTTGAATTTCAAAGCTTTTTTTTATCATTTCCTTTCTTGGGTCCCTAATTCTATGAATTGTGTTTTCTGCTATCTTTTTTCTCAGTTTCCACGCAAGTGTGTTCATAGATTTCGATCCACTTTCATAATGCCTCTGTTTCAGAAACATTTCTAACACGATTGCTGACATTGAGGGAGTGACTTTGTCCGTGTGGTCAGTGGCCGGTCTGAAGACGCAGTGACAATACCAGAGTGGTCAGTGATGCGCCACCAGCAGTCGTGATCAGTCTGTTTACTCTATGTTGAGGTGACGGGTCACATTGAAGGAGAAAAACCTGCCAGTGATCTCACTCACGTTCGAGGGGTACATTCAAATTGATTGTTAATCTTCACGCTTGATGGTGAAAGTTTGTGTCATTCATGAAATACCTGAATTTAGAGCATACTGTTTGCTCGAAGTCGCGGTAACCTGTCGAGTGCAGGAAATTCTTCAGTATCTGGGGTTGAAGGGAATTCCCTGGCTGACGGTAATAAGACAAATGCGATTTTTTTTTTCTTTATTTTCAGCATAACATGCACAAACAAACTCTGGTGGAAAGTACTGGTACTGCAGGGGAACTACACGTGCAATCGAAATGTATAGTAGAAGATAAGGGAGAGAGCACAAAATTAACACTTCCCGTCGATATTCGTCAGGAAAGCGTCTCTAAGTGGCAGTGCCCAATAAAGGGAAGGGAAAATTCTACTGCTGTTCCCGGTAAATGATTATTGACATTCTCAGGTCCGTAAATAAAAACAAATTCCCAGGGCTGAGAGAGATCTTATCCCATGGCGTTGGGTGGCAATTTCTAAAGACACGGAGAAATACAGAACGGAAAGTGGTACTTCGGCCCGTGTAGTCATGCTAAACTATTCTGACGAGTCCCATCGGCCAAGTTGAGGCTAAAAAAAAACTGAAGAAATCCCCCCCCCCACACACACACACACACACACACACACTCACACACACACACACACACACACACACACACACACACACACACAATGCGGATTGGCATTCGCATTTCCTCAACACCAACATCGATTTTTCAAACTTCCGTTAACACTGTGACTGCAAAATGTTTCTGAAATCCTAGAATTTATCAGATCGATAGCCGGGACAAGAGCTAGTTTCCAGCATTGACCTGCCGACTGGGTGAACCGGGCCGTGCGCAGACTCTGTTAAACGGGAGAGGTTTCGGGAACACAGGGGAGGCTTCACGCTGGAGCGGAGCAGTGCGGCTGGAACAGGCGACCAGTGAGACTTTGACGGCGGAACTGTGGCTCACAACGATGGTGCCGATCTACACTAACAAACGTAGGTCGTTCCAATGGGGAAGAGAGGGGATAGAAACCGGTGAATGCAGGAAAAACGATGAAAATAATCGTCAGTGAGCCGGAGTGAGGGATCATGCGCGGTGGTAAAGCTGGCGGGGAATGAGACGGACAGGGAGAACTCCGGGCTCCGCTGGTGCAGAGTTTGCCTGCAATGAGTGGTGAATTAGTTGGGCCAGGCAGGGAAACATCACTAATTCATGACATCCTCGCAGCAATGAGAGCCAGGGGATATTTTATCGCGTCTTTCAGTTGCTCCCTGAACTTGGTCTGGGTGACGGCGTAAAGAACCGTGTTTGTGCAGCAGCTCAGAAGCTGCAGCATCGAGCCCAGTTCTCGCAGAAAATCAGGAGGAAGGTTCACCGCAGAGACAACAGGCAGCCGGTTCCACAAAGAATACACAATGAACGGTCCCCACAGCAGGACGAAATTGCCAGAGATGATCATCAGTAAAACGAGGGATTTCCTGCGGCTCTCCATCTCCGGGTCCCGGGCACCCTGTTCCTTGTCAGCACACCGGAGTCTCCTGCGCCCTCTGCTGGTGACTAAAACATGCCGGACGGTTAATGCATTCGTCAGGAGAACCAGCAGGAATGGGAATACAGGGGTGAGAAGGTAATGAACTAAGTCTATTGGAATTGCGACAGATAAAGACACATAATACGCGGTTTTCATACAAATAAATGGAGCAATTATCAGTGCATAAGCCCCAGCGAGACGAAAATACCAGTAAAGGTTCTTTAAGCAGCTGATCGCAGTTACCGTCCCCAGAATCACAGCCGCAGTTATCCCGGTGCAATATTTTGTTTTGAAATTCTGGCAACAAATGGCCACAAACCGGTCAAAGGTGAAATTGACGGTGAACCAGACCGAACAATCGGTGGCGGCGTAAAGCAGGACGGCGTGGATTTTACACACTGGTGTATCCTCAGCCCAAAAGGTAAATTCCATTGGCGAGTAAGCATTCGGAATCTTGCTCAATATCAGGTCCAGGGCAGAGACCAGAAGATCCGCCGCTGCCATGGCAACCAGGTAGCGAGTGACAACTCCGGAGAGACCGCACTTTCCTCTGGACAGGATGAAAATCGTCACCATGTTCACTGCAAGATGCATAAAAATAATCAGTGGGGACACATCCGGAAGCGCTTTCTGTTATCATACAATTGATCGGATTTGTTCTTTGTGTTTGGTCACGTGAGTGAATAATTGCTCCTCGGGAAGTCTATCAAGAAAATCGATTAGTAGAATCAAATCGTAAGTGAACTCAGTGAAAAATCAACCGCAGTATTTGTGGGCCGATATCACACATGAAACCGCACTGAATAATACAGATAACGATCACTGATAACCAGTAACATTGTATATGTTGACAGGAAGGATGCAAATGGCACTGCAAATACGAAATGTACAGAAACGTAAATTCCATTCGATAAATTTCCTCAGCAATGACTGTTTAGATCAAGGGCAGGCTCCCTCCCCTGATCATTATTCACTACTCTGTAAATGTCTTTGGCAAACATATATATAGTTAGGCAGCCCCAGCCTTTTGCACATGTAGAGCGGAGAAACAGATTGCATTTCTGGCAGGAGAAAACGACGTGGAAATTTATTGTCAATTACAGAATGTCACCCCGGTGCCTCCCGCTCCCTCCCCTCTCCCTCTCACTTTTCCCAACGACGATTCTCTCACTCTAACCCCTTTCCACTCTGAGTCGTCAACTGAGACCCATATCAGAATCAGGTTTAACATCACCATCTTAAGTCTGCAGTGACGTTGGCGGGTCGTTGACAGAGCGGTTGTCTGTGAGAATTACGCGCACTTGGACGTCAGATTAAATTCCGCTGCAAACGCAAGGAGTTGAAACAACTTGATTCCAAAGCCGACATTTCCGAGGGGAATATGGAGAGACTGAAAGGAGGCAACGCTCCCAGAGGCAAAATATGAAAGCCTCGGTCATGAAATGATGTGAGCAACGACTGAACGGAGTTTACCGATTGGATCATTGGCCATCACACCCGCACAATTACAAGAGCCACCGTGAACAGCATCGTTGCATAACTTGGAGTTTTGGAGATTTCTTACCTGGAGTGTGTGACAGTAGCAATAATTTCAAACGGGTGATAAACATTAGAGAACAGTTAAATACTGTTGTGCAGTTGACCATTGAAGAGACACTCACCGGGAACTGCAATGATAGCGAGACCAGGGTAGTAAATCACTTGAATGACTGTTAATGCGTGCGTGATTCGAAAATCCAAGCTCATCCATTCATCCTTCGCAAAGACAAACTGAGCAGCCCAGAAGACATTCTTCGGAATTTCTGTCACTCTCCACGCTGCTGTTCCCGGACTCTGATCCATTACGGAACCAGCAAACCTTCTTTCTGCAGCGTGCTCTCCCTTTCCCGCTGTGTGGATTGGCGAATCACTGTGAGTGCCGGAGCGGCTGTTCAGTGAGAGCTCAGTGATTCAGATGCTTATTAATAGGAGAGGGAAACTCCCTTGTGACGCTGAAACCCTCCGTGGAAATGACGACATCGGCATTTAATGAAACGACAGATGCAGTTAACCCTTTTTGCATACCTGAACAGCAGGTGTGGGGAGGGGACAAATAATTTCCAGCATTTCAGTTCTACTTGTTCATAATTTGTGTCGAAACAATTCAGTAGATTTAGCGGGAAATTATTAGAGATAAAGATAAAATAAAGTGCAGACTCTCGTTTAAAGGGGAATGAAATTTGTTTTAAAAGCTTACTTTTGAATATTGTGAATGTCAAGCAGAGTGGCATGAGTATTTGTCTGAGAGGGAGGGGGAGAGGGGGAGAGAGAGAGGGGGGGAGACAGAGGGGGAGGAGAGAGGGACAGAGAGAGAGAGAGATGGAGGAGAGACGGAGAAAGGGACGAAGAGAGAGAGGGAGAGAGAGAGAGACAGCGAGAGAGAGACGGGGGAGAGAGCTGAAGAGAGAAAGAGAGTGGGAGAGAATGAGAGAGAAGGGGGAGAGAGAGGGACGGAGAGAGAGTGAGACGAGAGAGAGAGATGGGAAGAGGGGGAGAGAGAGAAAGTGGAAGGGGGGATGGAGAGAGGGAGAGAGAAAGCATTATTATCCTTTGCACTCGGTCTTTCTGTCGCTTTTCAGGTGTTTAATGGCCAGATTTCATAACATTATAATAAAGTGGTTTTGTATATGAACAGTGTGCGGCAGTGTTCTCAAAGACCAAAAGCCGCTGCACTGGGAAACTTCCACTCTCTTGACCTCAGAAATCTTGTAGGAATAAGCGTCACCAACTTAGCTCTTTCTTGCTTGTTGACTCCAGTGAAGAATCATGAGTTGATCTGCGCTTTGACATGCCCTTCGCTCTCTCCTGAGCCTTGCAGTGCCGAATGCAAGCATATATTTTCAGAATCAAAATCAGGTTTATTATCAGCAGCATGAGTCGTGAAATTTAACTTTGCAGTAGCAGTTCAAAGCAAAACATAATATAGAAGAAATAAAAGTAACTCAATAAAGGTATATGTATATTCAATAGATTAACATATCGTGCAAAACCGAAATAATATATGTTAAAGAAGTGAGGTAGTGTTTACGGGTTCCATGTCCATTTAAGAATCAGACAGCAGAGGGGTGGAAGCTGTTCCTGAATCGCTGAGTGTGTGCCTTCAGGCTTCTGCGCCTCCTAGCTGATGTTAGCAGTGAGAAACGTGCATGTCCTGGGTGCTGGGGGTCCTTAATAATGGACGCTGCCCTTCTGAGATACCGCCCCTCGAAGATATCCTGGATACTCTGTTGGCCAGCGCCCAAGATGGATGCAGCTTCTTTCAGTCCTGTGCAGTGCTGCAGTCTGTCAGGATGCTCTCCACGATGAATCTGGAAAAGTTTGAGTGTTTATGTTGACATACCAAATCTGTTCAAACTCCCAATGAAGTACAGTCTCTGCCTTGCCTTCTTCATCGAGATGTTTGGACCGGATTGGGTCGTCAGTGATCTTGACACCCAGGAACTTGAAAATGCTTACTCTCCCCCACTTCTGGTTCCTCTATGAGGGTCGGCATGTGTTCCTTCGCCTTACCCTTCTGGAAGTTCGCCATCAGCTCTTTCGTCATGTTGATGTTGTGCAAGGTTGTTACTGCGACTCCACTCCACTAGTTGGCATATCTCGCTCCTGTACGATTTCTCGTCTCCACCTTAGATTCTACCAGCAATGGTTGTGTCATCTTCAAATTTATAGATGGTGTTTGTGTTTTAGGCACACAGCCATGGGTATAGAGAGAGTAGAGCAGTGCGCCAGTATTGATCGTCAACAATGGGGAGATGTTATCACCAATCCACACTCTCCAATCCTTTATCTTCCCACTAGCTCTGGCTTGCTTGTACGCCCTCACTTTCGCTTTTACGTTGGCTCTGACTTCACTTGTCAGCCAGGGTAGTATCCTTCCCTCTGAAAATTTCATCTTATTTGTAAAAAAAAACCGTCTTTCACTCTCTTCATTTTACCCACAAACTCCAGGCATTCCTGCACTGTTACCCCTTCTGTAAAGGTCCCTTTCCAGTCAACTTCGGCCAGTTCCCCTCTCTCACCATTGTAATTTCCTTTATTCTATGGAAATACCGACACATTGGATTTTACTTTTCCCTTTCAAATTTCAATGCGAACTCGATCATATTTTGATCACTGGTCCCTACGGGTTCCTTAAGATTAAGCTCCCTCATCACCTCCGGATCACTGCACAACACTCAAAGCAGCACAACCCATCTCCTAGTAGGTTCAACAACGAGCTGTGCTAAAAAGCCATCCTTCAGACTTTCTACAAATTCACTCTCTTGAGGTCCAGTACTGACCTGGTTTTTCCAATCAACTTTCTAGTTAAAATCCGATTATCTTGACTTTGCCTTTTCTATCTCTTCCAAATTTTTCAATCGACATCCCGGCTGCTGTTTGTAGGCCTGTATACAAACGTAATTTGGGTCTGTGACGAAACCCTAAGCGCCTGCCGATATGGACTGTGCCTTTAAAAAGAGAGAGAGTTTGTGTACACTGATTCAGAGAGACAGAGCAACGAGCAGCTCGTGCGTTGCTATGGTGCCGGAACGGTGGAGCTATGTAATGGAGAGCTGGTATTCAGCATGTTTGGATAAATACAAGGTCAACTGTTTTTTAGACAGACACACAGACACAGGAGGACTTTTGTGTGCCCACGACAGCGTGGATTATTGGAGGATCGATCGGCAAAATCCATCAGTGGCTCTGGCAGTGTAGAAAAGGGGAGACCGGTGTGTTTAACCCTTGCCTGGATTGATAGCTTTACCTCATGAAGACGGTACCCATTGGTGTGGTCACAGTCGGCGATTTCAACAGGACTTCGGAGGACAACGGAAAGATCGACTGCATCGGCTTACTTGGAAAACAAATCACCTTCCACCTCTCTCTCTCTCTCTCTCTCTCTCTCTCTCTCTCTCTCTCTCTCTCTCTCTCTCTCTCTCTCTCTCTCTCTCTCTCTCTCTCTCTCTCTCTCTCATTCTCCCTCTCTCCTCAGTTCCACTCAATATCACGAACTGAACTGGCTTCATTCCTATACCATCGTAAGACTGTGTCAACTACCAGCTAAGCCAATGTTGGGAGGCTAAATAAAACTGGAATCAACATTCTTTTTTTCCTTGCAATTTCTTAACTCAACCCACAAGGATGCAAGATCTTCCGTTACGCGATCATATCCTTGTACTGATTGGACGTCATTCTTTTCCAGTACAGCCACATCATCCCCTCTACCTAACTTCCTATCCCTCCGATATAACATGTAACCTCGGACATTCAGTTCCCAACTACAAACATCTTTCAGCCACATTTCAGTGATGACTACAACATCATGTCTGGCATTCTGTAATATTGCCACGGTATCATCCACCTGATTTCTGATACGACGAGCATTTAGACACAACACCTTGAGTACCGTACTTGCTGTCCTTCCTGATCCTGCACACCTAATGATTTGTGACTCAACCTTTTGGCTGCAAATAAGTCCCATCACCTGCCTGCCATTCCTGACAACGTGACTGAATGCTATCTTCACTTTTACCTCCCTCCCCAAAAATGTTTTGGACGCGATCTGAGCCGTCCCATCCCTGACACCTGGGAGGCAGCATACCTTTCGAGTGTGCAGTTTACGTCCACAGTGTCTCCTTTCTGTTCCCCACACTATCGAATCCTCTATCGCTGCAGTTCCCTTTTCTCTCCCTTTCCCTTCTCCGCCACCGTCCCATGTTCTGTGCCTATAACCAGGTTGCCGCGGCATTCTTCCAGGACGTCACTCCTGACAAATGTATCAAATCGGTATGCTTTCTTTTCATGGCAATGTGTCATGGCACGGTCCGTGAAATCCGCATTCCGGTTCACTGTCCGATCTACGTACCTTATTCCAGGTTTTGTTGAGTCAGCTGATGCTTGTTTGGGCTGGCCTCATAATTAGCTTCAGGATTACGCCTCTGACTGCTGGATTGTTCCTGTCTAAACCCCCTGTCTGCATCCCTTCTCTTCACCTTCCTCCTGGAGCCTCTTGCCAAACCCCCCTGTCTGTACCCCTTCCCTTCACCTTCCTGCCTGGAGCCTCTTGCCCAGATCCCCCTGTCTTTAACCCTTCCCTTCACCTTTCTGCCTGGAGCCTCTTGCCCAAACCCCCCTGTCTGTATCCCTTCCCTTCACCTTCCTGCCTGGAGCCTCTTGCCCAGATCCCCCTGTCTTTAACACTTCCCTTCACCTTTCTGCCTGGAGCCTCTTGCCCAAACCCCACTGTCTGTATCCCTTCTCTTCACCTTCCTCCTGGAGCCTCTTGCCCAAACCCCCCTGTCTGTATCCCTTCTCTTCACCTTCCTCCTGGAGCCACTTGCCCAGATCCCCCTGTTTTCATCCCTTCTCTTCACCTTCCTGCCTGGAGCCTCTTGCCCAGATCCCCCTGTCTTTAACCCTTCCCTTCACCTTTCTGCCTGGAGCCTCTTGCCCAGATCCCCCTGTCTGTATCCCTTCTCTTCACCTTCCTCCTGGAGCCTCTTGCCCAAACCCCCCTGTCTGTATCCCTTCCCTTCACCTTCCTCCTGGAGGCTCTTGCCCAGATCCCCCTGTCTGTATCCCTTCCCTTCACCTTTCTGCCTGGAGCCTCTTGCCCAGATCCCCCTGTCTGTATCCCTTCTCTTCACCTTCCTCCTGGAGCCTCTTGCCCAAACCCCCATGTCTGTATCCCTTCTCTTCACCTTCCTCCTGGAGCCTCTTGCCCAAACCCCCCTGTCTGTATCCCTTCCCTTCACCTTCCTCCTGGAGGCTCTTGCACAGATCCCCCTGTCTGTATCCCTTCCCTTCACCTTCCTCCTGGAGCCTCGCCTGGCCTCCCCCTGCCTCGGCCTGGAGCCTTCCATCGCGCTGCCTCTGCCTGGAGCTTACCCTCGCCTTGCCTGTCTCTGGAGCCTCGCCTCGCCTTGTCTGTCTCTGGAGCCTTGCCTCTCCTTGCCTGTGTCTGCAGCCTCGCCTCACCTTGCCTGTGTCTGCAGCCTCGCCTCACCTTGCCTGTGTCTGGAGCCTCGCCTCACCTTGCCTGTGTCTGCAGCCTCGCCTCACCTTGCCTGTGTCTGGAGCCTCGCCTCACCTTGCCTGTGTCTGGAGCCTCGCCTCACCTTGCCTGTGTCTGGAGCATCGCCTCACCTTGCCTGTCTCTGGAGCCTCGCCTCATCTTGCCTGTGTCTGGAGCCTCGCCTCACCTTGCCTGTGTCTGGAGCCTCGCCTCAACTTGCCTGTCTCTGGAGCCTCGCCTCACCTTGCCTGTCTCTGGAGCCTCGCCTCGCCTTGCCTGTGTCTGGAGCCTCGCCTCACCTTGCCTGTGTCTGGAGCCTTGCCTCTCCTTGCCTGTGTCTGCAGCCTCGCCTCACCTTGCCTGTGTCTGCAGCCTCGCCTCACCTTGCCTGTGTCTGGAGCCTCGCCTCACCTTGCCTGTGTCTGGAGCCTCGCCTCACCTTGCCTGTGTCTGCAGCCTCGCCTCACCTTGCCTGTGACTGGAGCCTCTCCTCACCTTGCCTGTGTCTGGAGCCTCGCCTCCTTGCCTGTGTCTGGAGCCTCGCCTCTCCTTGCCTGTGTCTGGAGCCTGGCCTCGCCTTGCCTGTGTCTGGAGCCTCGCCTCACCTTGCCTGTGTCTGGAGCCTCGCCTCACCTTGCCTGTGTCTGGAGCCTCGCCTCACCTTGCCTGTGTCTGGAGCCTCGCCTCACCTTGCCTGTGTCTGGAGCCTCGCCTCGCCTTGCCTGTGTCTGGAGCCTCGCCTCGCCTTGCCTGTGTCTGGAGCCTGGCCTCGCCTTGCCTGTGTCTGGAGCCTCGCCTCACCTTGCCTGTGTCTGGAGCCTCGCCTCACCTTGCCTGTGTCTGGAGCCTCGCCTCACCTTGCCTGTGTCTGGAGCCTCGCCTCACCTTGCCTGTGTCTGGAGCCTCGCCTCACTTTGCCTGTGTCTGGAGCGTCGCCTCGCCTTGCCTATGTCTGGAGCCTCGCCTCACCTTGCCTGTCTCTGGAGCCTTGCCTCACCTTGCCTGTGTCTGGAGCCTCGCCTCGCCTTGCCTGTGTCTGGAGCCTCGCCTCACCTTGCCTGTCTCTGGAGCCTCGCCTCATCTTGCCTGTGTCTGGAGCCTCGCCTCACCTTGCCTGTGTCTGGAGCCTCGCCTCACCTTGCCTGTCTCTGGAGCCTCGCCTCACCTTGCCTGTCTCTGGAGCCTCGCCTCGCCTTGCCTGTGTCTGGAGCCTCGCCTCACCTTGCCTGTGTCTGGAGCCTTGCCTCTCCTTGCCTGTGTCTGCAGCCTCGCCTCACCTTGCCTGTGTCTGCAGCCTCGCCTCACCTTGCCTGTGTCTGGAGCCTCGCCTCACCTTGCCTGTGTCTGGAGCCTCGCCTCACCTTGCCTGTGTCTGCAGCCTCGCCTCACCTTGCCTGTGTCTGGAGCCTCGCCTCACCTTGCCTGTGTCTGGAGCCTTGCCTCTCCTTGCCTGTGTCTGCAGCCTCGCCTCACCTTGCCTGTGTCTGGAGCCTCGCCTTATCTTGCCTGTGTCTGGAGCCTCGCCTCACCTTGCCTGTGTCTGGAGCCTCGCCTCTCCTTGCCTGTGTCTGGAGCCTGGCCTCGCCTTGCCTGTGGCTGGAGCCTCGCGTCACCTTGCCTGTGTCTGGAGCCTCGCCTCGCCTTGCCTGTGTCTGGAGCCTCGCCTCACCTTGCCTGTGTCTGGAGCCTCGCCTCACCTTGCCTGTCTCTGGAGCCTGGCTTCGCCTTGCCTGTGTCTGGAGCCTCGCCTCACCTTGCCTGTGTCTGGAGCCTCGCCTCTCCTTGCCTGTGTCTGGAGCCTCGCCTCACCTTGCCTGTGTCTGGAGCCTCGCCTCACCTTGCCTGTGTCTGGAGCTTCGCCTCGCCTTGCCTGTGTCTGGAGCCTCGCCTCGCCTTGCCTGTGTCTGGAGCCTCGCCTCGCCTTGCCTGTGTCTGGAGCCTCGCCTCCCCTTGCCTGTGTCTGGAGCCTCGCCTCCCCTTGCCTGTGTCTGGAGCCTCGCCTCACCTTGCCTGTGTCTGGAGCCTCGCCTCACTTTGCCTGTGTCTGGAGCGTCGCCTCGCCTTGCCTATGTCTGGAGCCTCGCCTCACCTTGCCTGTGTCTGGAGCCTCGCCTCACCTTGCCTGTGTCTGGAGCCTCGCCTCACCTTGCCTGTGTCTGGAGCCTCGCCTCACTTTGCCTGTGTCTGGAGCGTCGCCTCGCCTTGCCTATGTCTGGAGCCTCGCCTCACTTTGCCTGTGTCTGGAGCGTCGCCTCGCCTTGCCTATGTCTGGAGCCTCGCCTCACTTTGCCTGTGTCTGGAGCCTCGCCTCACTTTGCCTGTGTCTGCAGCTTCGCCCTGTTTGGAACTGTCTGTGTCCACGCCTTCGCTCGGTCGGTCCGGCTGTTTTGCCGCTAACTAACGTTAGGAATTGTCTCGTCGGGTTCTGTGTTCGGTGTGATGAGACCCGGCCCTAAGTCCTGTACCCAAGGAGAGGTCCCGGCTCAGTGCTCCATGCTCCTGACTCTCCTTCGTCCAAGATTCAGTGTTCTTCGTTCTTGTCACTTCTTCGACCATGTCAAGGCTTCGGGGCCTCATCCAGTCCTAGTCAAGGTCCTAGTCTTGATCAAACCACGGCTTTCTGTTCACGTCTTGTCATGTGCCAGGCCCGGCCCAGGAGTACTTTGCCCAGCCCAGTGCTGGGGTTCCTTCGTCCTGTGCTGGGGTTCCCACGTCCTGTCCATGAATCTCACGTCCCGTCTTGTTGCCTCTCGTCGTCCTGTAACCTCGTCATGTCCTCGCCTAGTTCTGGGGTCCACGCTCGAGTCAAGACCCAGGTTCTGTGTCCTTGTCCAGTCTCTGGCTCGAAGTCCAAGACCAAGCTCCAGGTTCCCAGTTCCATGTCCTGGTTCCTTATCCTCGTCATGTCCTCGCCTAGTTCTCGGGTCCAAGCCCGAGTTAAGACCCAGGTTCTGTGTCCCAGTCCAGTCTCTGGCTCGAAGTCCAAGACCAAACTCCTGGTTCCCAGTTCCATGTCCTGGTTCCGGTGTCCTGGTCAAGTCCTAGTCCAGGCCCGGAATCCTTGTCTTGTCCAGGGACTGTACCATGTCCAGCGTCCTTTCTTCCTCTCTTCCCCTGCTTCCTTCTCACGCCTCGTCCTGTTACTGGAAGTTCAGTGTCTGTGTCTTGCATTTGGGTCCGGTCCCAATGCCACACCTTGTGACAGAATGGCCACGGTGTGTTCTGTTGTAACTGTCTATTACCATTTCTCTTGACGGGCACCCAACTAATCGCCTCCTGCAACTTAGGGGTGACTACATCCCTGTAACTCACTCTCCCGCACAAGCTGAAGGTCATCCCTTTTCCGATCCAGATCCCTAACACGGTCTTCATGGAACTGCAGACGGATGCATTTCATAGACACCCTGGGACCACCAGTTCTCCAACATCCGGCTCGAAGAGAACACCACAGGCGTTTAAATGATCCAGTGAGAGAGGGAAAAATAACAAAAATGGAACGTTACAGACGCTTTACACAGAGGTGACGGCTCCTCCGAGCCGAAGGCTCCTTTGAGACAAACCCTGTCGCTTCTACTCTCGCCGACCATCCTACATGTGTGCAATGGCCGCTCCGCTGATGGGCGTCATTGCGCATGGGGATTTAACTTATCAGTGGACGTTTAGTGATAATTTATTAACAAATGCACTTTCAATCTTGTACTTTATACAATACCTGTTTGGTTGTTTAAGTCGATTTTGTGATCTGCTGGAAATGTCTCTTGCACTGGGATAATCTAATGTGCAGGTGGGTATGTCAGCAGCTTTGGGGGTGCATACGGATTACGTCTTGCGCACATATTGAAGAGAATGTCGCCGAATATATGCGCACAGGGATTTTAGGGGTGCGTGCGTGTTTGTGGTGCACTCGGTTTGGTGATGTCCGCAGGTTTAGGTGTCGGTCGGCGCATATGGGTGCACATGGATTTGTGGGTGCCTGTCGATTTCGAGCTGTTCAAATCTCAAAGTCGTTTCATTTATTTGAGTTTTAATAACAACTGATCTTTAAACGTTGAACTTTGTTCTAGCTATTTCTTTCAGGTGAAGGCTGCTATTTTGTGAATGATTCTTTTGGGGAAATCGAATGTGCATCGCTGGGTTTCAGTCGGGTTGACGGTGTACACGGTCTTCGGGTGCTCACAGATTCCGGGATGTGGTGTATTTGTGGTCGTGTCGAATCTCAAGCGCGTCCTCACGGATTTCTGAGCAATTGTGGATTTGGAGTAATGCCAAATATCAAGGTTGTTTCTTTTACAAACACTTCAATAAATAATGCACCTTAACGTTCCATTTCGATTCTTTGCTGTTGTGAATGTGGATTAAGCTATCTTGTGAAAAAGTTTGAAATGATTCTCGCTCTGGGATAAACATTTGTACTTATAGGGCCGCCTTCGAATTTGGAGCTGCGCAGAGACTTGGAGATATACGCGGCAGGTTTGGGTACACGCGAATTTGGTGATGTCGGTGGATCGTGATGTGTGATGAATCTCAAGGTCGTATCGTTGATAGATATATTCATAATAAGTGTACATAGAGCAAAACTTAGTTCTAGATTTTGGACGTTGAGGCAGTTATTTTGTGAAATGCATGAAGTGACTCTTGCTTTTGCATAATCCAATGTGCATGTGAACCTGTCATCGGGTTTGGCATGCAGATGGGTTTAGGTGTGCGCTCTCATTTCGACATGTGCGCAGTTTTATGCATATTGTGTCGAACATGGAGTTACACACGGATTTTGGGTTACATCGGGTTTCGGTGTTTCGGCGGATTTGCAGTTCCAGACGGATTTGGGATGCGTGCGGATTTTTATTCTGGAAACAGTCATTTTCTGTGCCGTTTGAAATGAGTCCTGCTCTGAGTAATCTATTATGGATTTTGGAGTGTCAGCCAGTTTTAGGGCGGTGTCGGCAAATATGGGGATGCACATTGGTTTAAGGATGCGAACAGATTCAGTGATGCAACCGCCAGTATGAAGGTGCACACCTGTGGTGTCAGCGGATTCAGAGTTGTGCCGTATCTCCAGGTTGTTTCATTTACAAATGTCTTCAGCATCAGCAATGGGACGCTCGGCTTGCGGTTCACCACGCTCGCCTACAATATCCTCCCCTTGGAAAGCATGGAAAGCACACTGCCCCCTGTACAATCCTAACCCCGTATCGTAATTACGTTACCAAACACGGGCTTAGACACTCAACGCACTGTAACAATGCTGAGTAATCATATAAGCCTCGAACAAAATCAATCCTGGAGGAGCCGCAGAATCAAAACGCGCGGTTTCCTTGGCTGCACAGGTCTAGGGAAGACAGTCTCCGTTCCCGCTAAACGCTTGTGATTGAGAGAGCTTTCCCGCCCTAAACCCTGGTTTGTGTGGATACCGTACATTGATACCCTGTTAGAAATTATTGGCACGTAATTACAAACTGTACCCGGCATCAGGACTAGAGACAGATTTCGATGTTGGGTGAAGTGGAGGAAGAACCAAAAGTGGATGCGTGAAACCGGGATGGGGGCAGTGGTGAGGTAACGAGCTGGGAGGTTAAAGGGTGGAGAAGAGGAATCTAATAGGAGAAGACAGAAGGCCATAGAAGAAAAAAAAAGGTGGAGGAGGACCAGGGGGTAGTTAGTGGCGGGGGCAGATAAGGTTAGCGAGGGCAATAAGAATGGGGAATGTTGCAGTAGCGGAACATTGCAAGAGCTTCGAAAAATCGATATTCCTGCCATCTGGTTGAAGGCGACACAGGCTCCGCAAGAACAATGAATGTGGCCTGACTCCGACAGTAGAGGAGGCCATGGACGGGCAGGTCAGAATGGGAATGGGAAGTGGAATTTAAGTAGGTGGCTACTGGAAGGTCCCGCTTTTTCTGATGGACGGAACGGATGTGCTCGGTGAAGCAATTTCCCAATCAACGTCCAGTATCACAGATATACAAGAGGCCACACCGGAGCAGCAGGGACAATTAACGACCCAACACACCCAGAGTTGAAGTGTCGCCTCACCTAGGAGGGCAGTATGAGGACATGAATATTAGTGAGGGATAATGTGCAGGGGAGGGTGTATCAATTTTTCAGATTGCAAGATAAGTGCCAGGAAGGAGATCAGTGACGACAGTCGCGTAGGAAGAGATCCCTGGAAAGCGCAGACTGGGAGTAAGGGAAGGGAAGATGTGCTTGTTGTTGGGATCACGTTAGTAATGTTAGTAATGGCGGAATTACAGAAAATTATGTGCTGGACGCAGTGACTGGTGAGATGGCAGGTCCCTATCCTTAGTGAGGTGGCGGGATGTTGGTGTGAGGACAGACTTGTGCGAAATGGAAGAAACGACTTTGAGGACAGCGTTGATGGTGCAGGAAGGGAAGCACCCTTCTCTGAAGAAGAAAGAATCATCTCCGTTGTTCTGAAATGAAAAGCCCCAGGATGAGAACGTAAGCGGCGGAGGGGGGAGGAGTTGAGAGAAGGGGATGACATTTTTATCAGTAGCAGGATGGGTGAAATATAGTCCAAGTTGCTGTGTGAGTCGATGGGTTTATGATGTACGACAGCAGATAAGCTGGCTCAGGAGACAGAGAAAGGGAGATTGAGAAGGGGATGAATTTTTTACCAGTAACAGGATGGGTGAAGTATAGTCCAGGTAGCCGTGTGAGTCGATGGATTTGGGATGTACGACAGCAGATAAGCTGGCTCAGGAGACAGAGAAAGGGAGATTGAGAAGGGGATGACATTTTTACCAGTAACAGGATTGGTGAAGTATAGTCCAGGTAGCTGTGTGAGTCGATGGGTTTGGGATGTACGACAGCAGATAAGCTGGCTCAGGAGACAGAGAAAGGGAGATTGAGAAGGGGATGAAATTTTTACCAGTAACAGGATGGGTGAAGTATAGTCCAGGTAGCTGTGTGAGTCGATGGGTTTATGATGTACGACAGCAGATAAGCTGGCTCAGGAGACAGAGAAAGGGAGGAGTTGAGAGAAGGGGATGACATTTTTACCTGTAACAGGATGGGTGAAGTATAGCCCAGGGAGCTGTGTGAGTCGGTGGGTTTATGGTGTACGACAGCAGATAAGCTGGCTCAGGAGACAGAGAAAGGGAGATTGAGAAGGGGATGACATTTTTACCTGTAACAGGATGGGTGAAGTATAGCCCAGGGAGCTGAGTGAGTCGGTGGGTTTATGGTGTACGACAGCAGATAAGCTGGCTCAGGAGACAGAGAAAGGGAGATTGAGAAGGGGATGACATTTTTACCTGTAACAGGATGGGTGAAGTATAGCCCAGGGAGCTGTGTGAGTCGGTGGGTTTATGGTGTACGACAGCAGATAAGCTGGCTCAGGAGACAGAGAAAGGGAGATTGAGAAGGGGATGACATTTTTACCAGTAACAGGATGGGTGAAGTATAGTCCAGGGAGCTGTGTGAGTCGGTGGGTTTATGGTGTACGACAGCAGATAAGCTGGCTCAGGAGACAGAGAAAGGGAGATTGAGAAGGGGATGACATTTTTACCAGTAACAGGATGGGTGAAGTATAGTCCAGGGAGCTGTGTGAGTCGATGGGTTTGGGATGTACGACAGCAGATAAGCTGGCTCAGGAGACAGAGAAAGGGAGATTGAGAAGGGGATGATATTTTTACCAGTAACAGGATGGGTGAAATATAGTCCAGGGAGCTGTGTGAGTCGATGGGTTTGGGATGTACGACAGTAGATAGGCTGGCTCAGGAGACAGAGAAAGGGAGATTGAGAAGGGGATGACATTTTTACCAGTAACAGGATGGGTGAAGTATAGTCCAGGGAGCTGTGTGAGTCGATGGGTTTATTGTGTACGACAGCAGATAAGCTGGCTCAGGAGACAGAGAAAGGGAGATTGAGAAGGGGAGTGAGCTGTTGGAAACTGATCAGGTAAAACAAAATGCGCGATGGAAATTGGAGCTGGTTGATGAAGCCAACGAGCAGTGTGCAGGAAGCGGCAGCCATGCTGTCTTCAGTGTCGCGCGGGAGAAGTCGGACAGTGACACCGGTGTCGGCTCCGAACACGGACCGTTCCGCGTAGCCAACAAAACGGCAGGAACGGCTGGGATCCATGTGAGCGCCCATGGCCACAAGGGTCTTCAAAGTGTGGGGAGGGGGGTCGGTGTGAAATGTGAAAATTTTTACAGGTCCTGTACCTGTCATCCGTTCAGCGGTAATTGCCAGTTCAACATATTTATTCGAATCAAATCTGAGTTGGGTCTGGATAACCACTGTCATTACTGCCTCTGATATCTGCGATTCGCGCTTAGTAGTATGGTTTAGCTGACGGACGTGTTTATATTCAGATATGACCGTTATGTTTGCGATTGACAGGATAAGGAGCGACACTCTCACTGTGAACGATAAAGTGATGCAACTGCATGAGCAGCTTAATTAATGTGAGGAAATGTCACCACTAGTAGAACTATTTATGTGTCTGGAGAAGACCCGGTCACATCAGAATCCTCCAAGTATAAACACGATACAATGTGATACTTAAAAATAAAACAGCGAGCTTTACTGTCAACTGTTTGGGCTATTCCCGGTATTATTGCGATCAGAATAACAACAATTAATGTTAAATGCGTCTATCTTCCTCCGTCTGTGTGGCCACTCGATGGGGCCCTTGTTCAAAAATATCTCTCCTCCAAACTCGATAATATCTATCTCATAACAGCTTTCAGGAGAATTCTGTCATCGGCAACAGTAACATACTGGTCTGACAGGGATTGTAGATGACATCATTGAAGACAATGGGTTTTGACGATTGTAACTGGATGGAATATCAGCATTTTATTTCTTGCAAGTCAGCGGACATTGGAAATGCAGTGTGTCGCCAGTGTGATCTCCGTTGTCCTTGAATAACCAGTACCTGCTGGAAATAATGTCTGCAGTGTGGTTACAGGAATAAGGGAGACTTGTGAGCACCGCTGGTAAACAATGGAGACGCGCAGTGGACGATCAGCAGAAACCGGAAATGGGGGAGGGGAAATCCTGCCTGGTGGTAGAGTGGCTATGGAGATGGTCGAAGCTACGGTAAAATATCTTGCATGCGGAGGCTCATGGCGTGTTACCTGAGGACAAGGAGACCCAATCTCTTTTATTATTCTGGGTGGTATGGAGTGATGTTACCTGAGGGAAATGCATCAGAGAATGGAGATAGAAGCATCGATCGTGGTGGAAGGGAATCTCCATTGACTGTAAAATGTCTGGAGATGAAATTCTCATCAAAGGAAATGATAGAATGGAATAGCACTTTTGCGAGTGTCCGTTTTTCAGTTGGTATCTTCAGGATAACTGTTAGAGTCAGTTGCATGGCTTTGGAGAAGATGTCGGTAGATAATCTCTCCCTGGAGTTGGGAACAGAGATCTCGAGAGACAAGAATGGTGTCAGACCGGGTACAACCTGATCTGCGGGCGGTGTGGCAAATTGTAGGCCATGTACATGAGAAGGACGAGCTCATTGTGGCTGCAGGAAGAGGCACCAATTCAGTTGTCAATGGACTTGTAGCATCAATTCAGCCGCCACTGTCGGGAATGAACGGGTTGTTTCGGGAACACTGATGCCCTCGCAGGAATATGGCCTTGCAGCTGGACCAACGTATCGGGAGAACAGAGGAATGTACGGTGGAACCATGGGGCGAAATGCACTACAATCAGTAGGGCAAAGAAGGGAAATGAGCAGGCGAATTCCGGACCAGCATTGCGGCTGCATAAGGGGCTTGTCAATGCAATTTCCGCTTGTGAGGTGTGATAGGAATAAAGATACGCTAGGCCAAGAGGGACAGAAAGTGCCCGCAATATATAGAACCTCGTGTTATCTGGACGGGCGACGCCACTAAGTCACGACTTTTTCGGAACAATGAGGGCAAGCGGAGATTTTACCACATTCTTTAGCTGCTCCCTGAACTTGGCCTGTGTAACGGCGTAAAGGGCCGTGTTCGTACAACAGCTCAGAAGCTGCAGAATGATGCCCAGCTCTCGAAGGGAATCTGGCGGATGCAAACGTATGGGAAGATAACTCAGCCGATCCCACGCAGAGAACACACTGAAAGGTGCCCACAACAGGATGAAATTACCCGAGACCATCAGCAATAAAACGAGGGATTTCCTGCGTTTCTCCATCTCCGGGTCTCTGGCACTCTGTCCGTTACCGGGAACTCTGAGTCTCCTGCGGGCTCTGCTGGTGATTAAGACGTGCCTGACAGTGAGGCCGTTCGTCAGCAGAATCAGCACAAATGGGAGTACAGGGGTGAGGAAGGAATAAAATATGTCAATTTGATTCGTGTAATTGAAATTATGATATCTCTGTTGACAAATGAATGGAGCAATTATCCATGTGTATTCCTCTGACAGTCGAAAATACCAGTAAATATTCTTTAAATTGCTGATCACAGTCACTGTCCCCAAAACCACGGCCGCAGTTTTCCGCGTGCAATATTTTGTCTTCATCTTTTGGCAACAAATAGCGACAAACCGATCCAAGGTGAACGTGACTGTGAACCAGACCGAACAGTCGGTTGCGGTGTAAATCAGAGCAGCGTGGACATTACACACCTTGGGCATTGAATGGGCGAAAACGAAGCGATGAATGTACCTAAGAGGAATCTTGCTCAATATCAGGTCCAGGATAAGAACCAGAAGATCCGCCGCTGCCATGGCAACCAGATAGCACGTGACAACTCTGGAGAGGCCGCACTTTCTCCGAGACAGGATGAATATGGTCACCATGTTCACTGCCAAACAGAATAAACCATCAGGGTAAATACAACAGGAAGAGTTCTCTTAAAACGAGTATAATGTGTGTCAATGATTGAAATGAGTGTACCTGACGGAATAATATAATCGTAGCGATTACCAGTTGAATAAAATTGAACCGTTTTGCAAAGCAGTGTAATCTTAGTGCAATCTATTTGATCGAATATTAGCAACGAAAGGAAAAGCGAAGAACACAGATAACGATGGCGAAAACGAATTGTGAAATTCCGTACATGCTGAGCGAAAAAGCTCTGAATGATGCTCCGCAGAATCTCAACTGTCGTGAAATAATTATCCTTGACACCCATCATCTCTGGCTGAGGTGCAGATTTCCGTCCCCGATCCTTAGCCAGGGCGACTGAATTTGCAGATGGAGTTGTAGTCCAAAGCCTTATTTTTGCACCTCTCTTCCGGTTTGACAATATTGAGGGAGTATTACCTCGAAATCTTACCACGAGTATCACCAGCTCCTCCTTGAACTTCTGTCTGTACAATCCTATGCCAGTCATTAATGTGTCGAAATTACTTTTTCAGCAGCAATAAATCTGATTTGTCACCAGAACAATACGTCATGGTCAGCACTTCAAGAACTTACAGTGGTCTATCGTGTTTTCAGGGGGGGAAAAAAGTCATGTTTTCAGAAATATGTGGCTTAGGCTTTAAACACCGTCAAATGCAGTTGGCGTGAAAATATATATTAAAGATCATGCATTTTACAATGTTTGGGTCCCAATCGGAAAATGCATTTTATGAACACAGTGGGCAGGAGGGAGGCCAGAGTCAGAAGAAGCAACCAGTGATTATATGCCAGAGACAATGTTTCCTTTGCTTCAGTGGCACCGGTCAGCACATGAACGTCATTCTTTCTGCTGGAAGGCAGATAATTAGATGATTAATCGAACACAATTCTGCGACATCCTCACGCTGCGAATTGATAACAATAGACAATAGACAGTAGGTGCAGGAGTAGGCTATTTGCCCCTTCTAGCCAGCACCGCTATTCACTGTGATCATGGCTGATCATACACAATCGGTACCCCGTGCCTGCCCTCTCCCCATATCCATTGACCCCGCTATCTACAAGAGCTCTATCTAACTCTCTCTTGAATGCCTCCAGAGACTTGGCCTCCGCTGCCTTCTGGGGCAGAGCATTCCACATATCCACCACTCACTGGGTGAAAAAGTTTTTCCGCATCTCTGTTCTAAATGACCTTCCCCTTATTCTTAAACTGTGACCTCTTGTTCTGGACTGACCCATCAGCGGGAACATGCTTCCTGCCTCCAGCGTGTCCAATCCCTGAATAATCATATGTCTCAATCAGATCCCCTCTCATCCTTCTAAATTCCAGTGTATACAAACCCAGTCTCTCCAATTTTTTCAAAATATGACAGTCCCGCCATTCCGGGAATTAACCTTGTGAATCTACGCCGCACTCCCTCAATAGCAAGAATGTCCTTCCTCAATTTTGGAGACCAAAACTGCACGCAATACTCAAAGTGGGGTCTCACCAGGGCTTTGAACAGCTGCAGAAGGACCTCTTTATTCCTATACTCAATCCTCTTGTTTTAAAGGCCAGCATGCCATTAACTTTCTTCACTGCTTGCTGTATCTGCATGCTTGCTTTCATATAAGAACACCTAGATCTCGTTGTGCTTCCTCTTTTCCTAACTTGACCCCATTTAGATAGTAATCTGCCTTTCTGTTCTTGCCACCAAAGGAAATGTGCTGAAATGTGGATACAGAGCTGGCGAACGCAAAACACGCAGAAGCGGAGCCATTAAGATAAATGTTCACAGTTTAGAGAACGTAATGCCACTGCTGAATGACAGCCAATGTGGAAACGTGAAGAACGAACGACGTTTTCTAAGGAACTCCCGCAAGCCGATAGGGCGAGATAGGAGACAAAATGCGAAAGCTACTTCGATAATGTGGTCGGCACGGCCGAAGGTCCTGACAGCGGAGGGACCTGGTTCAGTTCACGGGAATCCTGGACCGACCAGACCGATTAGCCACGGAAAGACTAGGGGTTGGAACCCAGTTTAATTGCAGTTGACCCTCAAATGAGGGGAGTGGGGGAAACTTGATTCATAGCAGATATTCTCGCGGCGAGGAGAAAGTGAATGGAAATTGGAGATCCATTTTAATATGTAATGTTTCAACGTCTCGGTGGTAGGCTGCTGTGCTGAGCGACTGTCAGTAAGTTCACTCGTCAGAAATTTAACCATTACACCCGGAGCATTAACTGAGCCAGCCTGACCACGCCACAGGACCATAAGCTACTCAATCACTTCCAAAACTGTCTTCTTGCCTTCTCTACATGAACATTGAAGTCTCAGTTAACAACCGCTTAAACTGCGCGAATACGGGCACAGGGCCATCAAACGCGCCTCATACGCGATCGTTTAATCGCTGGACCATTCTCGTAAACCTGCTCTGGATCAACACCACTGCCACCACATATTTTCTTGAACAGAGATCGTCAGGACAGAAAACCACCAACGTGCATAGGAAAAAGGTTTGTTTAATTAACACATTGTAGTGCGACAGCATCATTAATTATTATAATGAGAGGTACACGTAATAAGAAAAATGCGGTGACGTATTAAAGAGACTCACCAGGAAGAGAAATAATGGCGAGGACGGGGAAGAAAACCACTTGAATGGCGACGAGAACATATGAAACTCGAAAATCGACCGGTACCCAATAGTCTGTAGAAATATATGGAATCATCCAGAAGACACTTCTCATATTTCCCGTTATATTCCAGGCTGCGCTTCCCGGAACCCGATCCATGACAGAACGAGCCAATCCGTCCTCACTCTCCCTGACACTGCAGCTCCGGTTATCTGTCCGTGGCAGGTGAGGCTGCTCTCGCTGAAACTGAGGGAACCGAGTGAACGGGGCTCTTATTAAACAGAGAGAAAAAGAATCTCCGGTGACGTCAGCAGCCAACCCTGAACAGACTCTAATTATTTTCCGTAAAGCTACAGGAAGAGTTAACCCTTGGTCTACCAGGTGGCAGAGGAAGAAGTGTGTAGATAAATGCTGCTGTAGCCAAATATCCTGAAATTACTAATATATATATATATTTTTAAATCTCTCACTGCCCTGGTTTAACACAGTTTGAAGTGGAACTAAGTCCAACATAAGCAAATATATGCATTTCCTTTAAAACCCCCGTTTTAGGAAAGCGGTAAATTAGTCAAAATAATATTTGATCCATCCTTGGCTGCTGTAAGATGAATGGAAGAAAAGAACGGTTCTGAAAGAGAGCGGCATTAGCTTCGAAAGTGGAGGTTTGATGAGAGAGAAAAGGACTGTCAGTCCTCTGTGCAAACGTGCTGTCATGTTCGACAGGAGTAGCAAGAGGACAAGAAAGGTAGACAAGGGGAGGAAATGAAGCGTGAGTGAGAGTGAGTGAGAGAGAGAGAGAGAGAGAGAGAGAGAGAGAGAGAGAGAGAGAGAGAGAGAGAGAGAGAGAGTGTGGGGGGATGGGAGAGAGAGGGACAGAGAGAGAAAGA